>NW_006802167.1:0-30691 GCF_000485575.1 Poecilia formosa
CAGTGGCTAAAACAGATCCCAGGAACAACATCAGACAGAAATGTGCAGTTCTAGGCACAGCCAAGATACTGCGCAGAACCCTCAAGCTCCCAGGCCTCTGGTAGAGGACCCGAGCTCAGAGGATGAAAGAGACCACCCGCGGAGGGTGAGAAGGGAATTATATATATATATATATGCGTTTTATGTAGCATTTTAACTCAATAATGATTAATGAATAAAGTAATGTTATCAGATTTTAATTTGTATGTCATTGACATATTTCACAGCAAGGACAAACCAGCACTGAAAATCAAACTTAAGGCCATAAAGTCTCACAGACATCAATGTGTCCTAAGAAAAATCTTTTAATTACTCCTTAGGGAGAAACCAAATGACGCTGTGGGCTTTCACATCTCTTTGTCTTCTGACAAACAAATCAAAATCAACAAGCGCTCGCTCGTTGAAGGAGCCATTATGTTACTATGCTGATTTGATTTAATTATTATTAATAATGCTAAGAAAGACTGTTTGAGATATAATTGTAAACATAATCATCAACTAGATATAAAAGGACATGTTTGACAACAGTAAGAATAACAGTAATGAAAGCTATAATCACCAAACTAACTACTTTATAAACAAAATTAGAAATGTTTGAGAATATTATCATGGATAAATCCAGCCAAGGATTTTGAAGACTTAGCATTGTTAAAATGATTATTGTCTCATCTAATGAATCCTGTACTGTGAATGATGTTTTCTCGTTAGCTGAATGTATCACTCCACTGTGCACTTGTTCTCTTTTGTTGACAAACTGTTAAATCCATATGGTCAGAATAAAGAGGGGAATGCAATATTTCTAAACACCTGAAAAAATACCTATTCTCATAAAAACGGAGGTGGCAAGTACACAACAATATGCTTTTACCAATTTTAACAGTTATGAATACTTTTACTTGTTTAATTTCCAGCATTGCACTGGATTAAAGTGAAGATGTTGGCAAAATATAATTTAAAGGGATATTATTATGTATTTTCCAGACTCATAATGCCATTTTATACCATAGTCAAGTAACTACATTCAGTTTGCATGAAAATGCTGTATATATCAAAAACAACTTCAAAGAAATCTGACTTTGCATCATTGACACATCTGACACCTTAAAATATGATTCTGTCTCTTCAAGAACCTTCCACTCTTTTTGACACTCCTCCTTCAGCATGTCATCAAAACAGTGCTTCTCAATGCTGCCCACTGATGTCATTTACAGCCTTCTTTTGGATCAGTGTTTGTATGTTGAATATCCACACAGATTTCTACACAGGTTGACTTTTGAAGAACAGACACTTGAAAGAATTCAAAGGGCTCTGGTTTCAGAGTACGCTGCTCGGCTAACGGGATCAAAGAGGTGTCAGTTGTAACTATAACATAACTTAGCTCGGAGTTAAGGTTCTCACTAAGTCTAGTAGAGTAGAGCACACCAACCCAATTCTAAAGTCCATTAACTGGCTCCCTGTATCTCGGAAAATAGACTTTAACCTGCTTTTGCTACTTTATAAAACACCAAATGGCTTAGCACCAAGTTGTTTTCAAGATTGATTGTTGCATCGACCTTCCAGATTGGTCAGGTCTTCTGGATCTAGTCCTCTTTGCCACCCCAGAATAAGAACCAAACACAGAAAAGCTGGATTCAGTTTTTCATGCTCCACTGATATGGAAGAAAACTAAAAAACTGCTGAAACACTGACAACCTTTCAGTTTATCACAAGAAATAAAAAATTCCTGTAGATCACAGAACTTGGATTGATATGAAAGGGGCTAGTGTGTGTCTTATTCTTCGCAAACAACTTAATGCACAATCACAAAATCATTGAAATGATTGAAAGAATGAAAAACTACACGTCTTATATGAAGTCCAAAGGAGGGGTTCATTTTTGCTTTGACTACAAATGTTAATAATAAAACCTGATTCAATATGAAATCTCAACTTTTGCTTGGACTAAAAATTACTGTCAGTAATTAATTTGAACGCAATTATATCTAATTGTACAACAACATCTGTATCACTGAGCCGGTACTTTGGGCATGAGGATCTTAACTCTTTAAACATTACATAGCAGGAAAAAAAATCCCCTAGCAATAACAAACAAATAAATCCCTGAAGTGATTACTCAGTTTAACATTTGTCCCAGTGTATGATGGGATTGGTTTTAACCCACCATGACCCTGCACAGGATAAGCTCAGGATAAACATCTATGTAGGATGGATGTTTATACTCTTCATATATTAAAACAAATTCCTTTTGTAACAGTCATAAAAATAAAAAAATAAGAACATTCTGTCAAAATATAGCCAACGAATCATCGACTTCAAGCTTGCAACTGACAATGAAAATCTACAGATGATCAATTTAGGACAGGAGCACCAGACATTCATTAATAAAACATGGGTAATCTTTTGTCAAAACGCCAGTATTAAGCTTGTTTGTCAATGACAACGTAACGCAAAGCGCAAGTCACAAAGGATATATTCAGACTTTATACATTTTCTTCCTCACTAACTTTTCATAAAATTAACAGGTAAGGGAAAATAACAGTGAACGGAAGACTTCAGGGTTTCCCCTGGTGTATTACAAGCCTGGCAGGCCACCAGGTGCATTGAGGTTGCAGTCTCCCCTGAAGGCGAGGGTTTGAATCCCACTTCTGACACCACTGGTACACTGAGGTGTGGACATGAGAAGTTATCACTCAGACTTGGCTGTACAGCAAACAAAGCTGATTTATTGGCTCTCAGGCATCAAAGGAGTGTTAAGGCTGGCAGCCCTTCCCTCAGTCTGCCTGTCATATCCAGCAGTCCACCCATTAACAGGTCAATCCCCGCCTCCTCAGTTCAAATCGACCAATCACCTCAGCCATCCAGAGTGGGGAAAAAAGAAACAAAGTTGACTTTCACATATAAAAAGGAGGCATTAATAATTATTTATCATTAATAAAATATAAGGCAAACATCATATCTATGCAAATACACAAATTTACAAGTTGTTTTATTCTTTTGATGGCTTCAACCAATCAAACTCTAGCTCTGATCACCAAACATCCCATAAAAGAGCAGGTTTTGAGGTGGACCTCCTCTTTATAGCAATCCAAGATGGCTGCCAGAGAAGACACACCCACAAGGTAAACATTTCATCAGTACATTGACACAGACAATGTGTCAATGTCGTCAGTACATCGACACATTCACACACACTCTCTAGAACTAAAAAAAAATGTTGAGAAAAACCTTGTGCTTCTTAACACACTAAAATGTTAAGAAGCACTAACATTTTGGTGCTTCTTAACATGTTTTTGTTTACATTTTCTAAAGATTTTATAAAGGGTTTGGTTCGTTTGACACAGTGCAGTGTGAAAGCGAACCTGACCAGCTGAAAATGGGACAAATGCTGTAATTTCGCTCTGCAAACTTTGGAATTACTCTGAAACCAGAAACTATTATGGAAAATAGTTTCTGGTTTAATGTCTTAAATGCAAGGAATTTTTCTCTTGTACTGCAAGGCTGAGGCAACAGGGTATAATAAGTAAGAAACACTGCCACCTACAGGTGGTAATTAGCAGTCACTTAAACCCAATGTTTTTCATCAACTCTGCGGAAAATTTTAAATAAATTTTCCGCTAATCTATGGATTAGCAGAAAAAATGCAGGTGATCTGTTGATTTTGTGTGAATTCAATAAGAAAAAAAAATAACTATTTGTTTGAAATACAATACAGTGTATGGTTTAGCTAAAGAAAATGGATCCCCAAAGCTATTTTGCTTGGGCTAACAAAACAAACGGAGCATACTATTTTTGCAGAAAATATCACACTCTCAATTATGCAATAGCACAAAAAAATGCAGGGGATCTGTTGATTTTGCATAAATTTGTGGAATTGCAAAAAAAACTGAATGGCTAATTTAGACAGGACTTATTTTAAAAAGAAATTCTGAACTATATGTTTAAAAGTACAATATAGTGTTTGAGCTAAAATTCATATTTTAGCTAAAAAAAAAATGAATTCAAGTTCTGTAAAGTTAGAAAAAAAAGTGTATTGTTGTCCCCAAAGTGATTTTGTGTGAGAAAACCAAACAAAAAGGAATAATAATACTTCAATTCTAAAACACAAGAAAACAAATCTCTTCTCATCTTGTTCTTATGAACCCCAGGACTTTATATCAGTTTGTGTTGTTTCATTCCTACAGTGAATAATGACCAAGATAATGGCATTCATACCTTAATATTCATGTGTATCTCCATCAGAATGGTCTGGTCCCTTGGGGGTGGTAGATTAAGCAACAGGAGCCTACAGGGAGGAAGATAAAACACAAGAGTCAACAAGTTCAAATAAAGAAGAAGGAAATGTGAGAACAAAAGGGAAATAAAATACAAGCAAAGTGGGGCATTACCGTTCCTGTGGCTTGTAAAAGCAAACACCATCTGGTCTTTACCCATCATGCGGTGTAATCCCATCACATATGATAATTGTAGTATTAGATAGTTATATTTGTTTGTTCTACATACAGCAAGGCTATCACTGTTCCACAGCTTCAAATCAAATCATGAGTTGGGAAATACAAAAAAACAGCTGATGATTTTTCCTCAATAGATGATTTTGATGCATAAATGAAAACGGACTCGTTCCACCCTATAAAGGCGTTGAGCATATATCCACTGGTTCAAACCAAACAGTAAGCACCAAACTGTTTGTTTGTTTCAAATTTGTCTGATTTTGGCAAATCGTGCATCATATTTCTGGTTTTGTAGTTTTACTTTATTTCAAGTTATTTCTTCAATGTATTCCCATTATATTCGTTGTCCTCTGGTTCAGTAGTCACAGTTCAATGTTGAAGAATCGGACATTTTCATGAGTCGGATACAAAACACATCATGATACCTTTCAGCTGCACACGAGAGCCTCATTCACATATTTTGTATTTTAAGCAGGATGTAGATTCGGCCACCTGCATATCAATGTACTCTTGAAACAACAAAGCTAAACAAAAGGGAAGCAAGCTTTGTGTGTGCGTGTGTGTATGGGGGGATTTGGGCTTAAATCAACCTGCTGCGTTTTCTATTAAAGTGGCTGCAGCAGCTTTGGAGATCAGATCAACTTTGCTCTGTAGAAGTTCAGGGAAATGGAAAGTCAGTCAAAGCACAACTGGTGCTGACCTGCTTTCCAAATATAGACAAATTTTAAATGAATCATGCTAAAGCTAGTATCTATCTCAGAGTTGAAATGTGTTAAACATCCAGTTTAAACAGTACTGACAGTCAGCCATCTACTTGAGTCATTTATTTATTTGGGATGTTTTCACACCTGATAGTCCGGTAGACCGTTCAATCGGTCTACTGGTTCAACAAATGATCAATGTAACATTTCAACATTTGCTGCAATTTTTGCTGGTAAAGAAAGAAAGTTGTAGCCTGATGACGTGCCCCTCCTCATTTGCATTTATTCTTTTCCCCCTTTTTCCGAGTTTTGCGGGGAAAATAGAATGTGATAAGAAAATAAGGAAATACTAAATGAATAAGGGAAATTGGAAAATTGGAAAATTAAAAATTTTTCAAACAAATGTTAAATGAAAAATAGATAAAAGAAAAATGGGTAAATAAAAAAGGGATATATGAGAAACTGGTTAATGAAACTGGGAAATAGAAAATCGGGTTAATGGAAAAAGGAAATAGAAAAATGGTTAAATTAAAAAATAGATTAATGAAAAATGGGTAAATAGATAAAGGGATAATGAAAAATTGACAAATGAAAAATAGATAAATGAAAAATTGGATTAATGAAAAAGGAAAATTGAAAAGTGGTTAAATGAAAAATAGATTAATGAAAAATTGGTAAATGGATAAAGGAATAAATAAAACATAGATAAATGAAAAAGAGAAATTGAGAAATTGATATGAAAAATAAATAAATGTAAAATTGGGCTAATGAAAAAGCTAAATTAAAAATGTTTAAATGAAAAATAGATTAATAAAAAATGGGTAAATGAAAAATAGATAAATGAAAAATTGGGTTAATGAAAAAGCTAAATTATTTATTTAACTATTTTTTTTTTATTTCACCCGTTTATTTAATTTAATTTTGGCTGAAATGGCTCTCCATAAGTCTGGTGTTGATTTAGAAATCAACATCAGACAGTTTCTCCCACAAGTGTAACATATTTGTGACATCATTTCAGGGAAGGAGCTACAGATAGGGTGAGGGTTGCAGCAGGACCTTGGCCTAGACCAATAGGAGGACAACATGGAAGGAAGAACATGCCCTCAGGGATCCAATTTTTTATGATATCTGACAAGAACTATAAAAGGAGAGCCCTCTCCTGTTGAAAACCATGTACCATACCCCAGTAGATTATATAGTAGGGTGCCCCATTGTTGACTCTTGGTTGCTAAAAACTTTACGAGACTGACTGATCTTAGTGACATAGTGAGTGTAAAATATTGAATAAAATGTTGTGCTACATGACTGGCTTTATTTTCACTCTTATATTTAACTTTATGACACACAAAACTACAAATGAATCATACTTATCGTTTCCAAGTGCATTCTGGGTAAAGCTTGTCACCAACGTCATCATCAGACACTTGGCAACAACTGGCAAACAAGAGCATTTCTACGGACTACGTTAACATGTTTTGAATTTGTGTTGTTTCATCGTTAGTGACCAGTAGCCTGATGTTTCTGTTGTTTTCTTGGTTTGTTGTACTTCATGTCAGATGGACTTCAAAATGACAGTCGCTCTTTCTGGTGATGAAACTTGTTAGCTCCGTTGTTGCGGGCATGTCCATGTTGTAAAGTTAAATTATCATGAGTTTTATTATTTGGGCCCGGTCATTAGTCCCGCCCCCCGGCCAATGCCGTCTTATTCCGCTACTGCATCACATGTTTGCCTGAGGAGCGGAGGCAGCAGTATGACATCTTGTCTGAAGCTTATATAACAAGGTAAGTTCCATGTTAAAATTATCATGTTTTTGACCATTTTTTATGGAGGCATTATATGTGCGTTTATACAAGAGTATCGATTCATATACATAGTTCGCTTAATGTACATTTATTTGTTTGGATATCACGGTATATATGACTGTTTATTATCTTAGCCAAACATTAAAACTGTCAGGAAAATCTGGAGGCCATTTGAGTTAGCATTATTTAGCTGCGGAGGTCGTTTTCTTTAAGTTTTTGGCTGTAGACTGCAAAATGGGGGAGTGGCTGTGCTGAACCATTGGCTTGATCTATGCCACAGGTGTCAAACTCCAGTCCTGGAGGGCCACTGTCCTGCAACCTTTAGATGTGCTGCTGCTGCACCCAATGAATACAATAATTAGGTGATTAGCAGGACTCTGGAGAACATATCTACACAATGAGGAAGCAATTAAGCCATTTGACTCTGGTATTTTGTACCTGTGGCACATCTAAAAACTGCCAAAATGTTTTTTCTTTGTCAGTATGTCATGTTGGTGACTGAAGCCTGTTATGATGACTTCAACACATTTCTTCAGACAGGTTGGCAGGACTTTTAATGCTGTCCAAATTTTTTTCTATGACTAATTTCTTTAGTAATTATTTCTGACTTTTTTATGCTTTATCTTGTAAACCAGGTGGGCATAGTAATTTGAATGAATATGACGGTGACACACACAGGTGAGTCTGATTAGTTTTGTTCACACTTCTTTTTAAAATATTTATTTATTATCCTAATGTTTCTGCTATATTTCCTGTTTTTCCTTCCAGGCTGGAAGTCTTCCTCCTTCATGTTGGCGAAAACAAGAGCAGCACCAAAGACACTTCACCATCAGTGACCACAAAACCATCCATGGCCGCTTCCAATGAATTTTCAAAGCACACTTCACCTTCAGTGCAAAGTACCATGAATGTATGACCTTTATTGTATATTGCTGTCAGTGCTGTTTGATGTTTTGAAATAAAAGTAGATTATATACTGCAAATGGTGCTGCTGTTTTTGTAGCATCTAATGTGGCATCTAATGTCTTTTAAAATGAATTTGGGGATTATTGATGGTCAGTAGTTTTTTGGGGAAAAAAAGGTTTTAATTGCTCTAGTGGCTTTTATTTGGTAGTAAATTGACAAAAAAAGTGAGTAACGAGAGAAGGGGAAGGCCAGGAAGTGAACCCATGAGAGCTGCATTGAAAACTAGAGCCTTCATATATGGGTTGTGCTTAACCCCTGCACCACCACAGCACACCCTGCCAGTAGTATTTCAAAACTCAGATTTCTGTTAATATATACTATACACCGTTCTGTGTTAGATTAACACGTTCATAGTGTTAACTTTTGACAAACAATAATGTTGAGTAAGTCAACACTGATGTATGTTTAATTTCAATTACTGTGAGTGTTGAATTCAACTATATCACAAATAACACTTTCAAAAGTGTACTTTCTACACCATCTAGAGTGGACCAATATAGACACTTTCAAAATGTTGAATTTAACTTTATAGGAGTTGATGGAACACTTCCAAATTTGCTGTGTAAGGTTCAGAGGCAAAACTCATCCGTGAGGATTTCTGTCATGGTGGGTGGTGGAGCGGTCAAAGGTCATAACTCTACAGGAATTAGTTGACACTTGACACAATGAACGACTGACCAAATTCTTGATATACAGTAATCCCTCATTTTTTGCTGGGGTTGCATTCTGAAAATATCCCGCAATAAGTGAAATCCGCGAAGTAGTTACCTTTAGTTTTTACAATTATTACACATAATTAAATACTCTACATTGAAACCAAAGAGCAAAACCTGTTTTCAGGTCAGCGGGCCTTTATGTGATCCGGAGTCGTGTCATTAAAGCGTCTCCTCCAACCTGACCCATGAGATTCACAGCTGTATCTACGGCAGAGCGATAGATCTTGTCAAGTGAGCCTCCTGTCGGGTTCTGCTGCCTCTGGCCACAGTTTTTTCCAGCAGGCATTCAAAGTTTTCAGCTTTCATCTCCTGAATGGCCAATCTGTATTACTTATATTTAAATACTGTAACGTTATTGGCAGACAGGTAGAGAAGGAGCTCGGAGACTGTTTAGCCAATCAGGACACAGAACACAATGAACTGTGAAAAAAACTACACACAAAATCTGCGAAGCAGAGAGACCACAAAAGGTGAACCACGTTACAGCGAGGGATCACTGTAACTTGTTTCACATTTCTCTTCTCTGTCAATTTCTCAAACCTTTCTTTTCAGCTTGCCAGCAGTAAGTACTTTTAATCACATAAACATTTCCAGTTTAGGTAAACACACATTATGAGGCTGCTGTTACACTGATCAGTATTTTGCCTTGTGTATTATTGCATTAGGTCTAAATATGAGGAAGGAGATTTTGTGGAAAATTAGGTCCTGATGATGAACTAGGAATGACATTTCAATGCTCATAGGGAGTTTTCACACCTGGTGTGGCAGACCCAGTTCTATTGGGGACCAACAATGCAGCATTTGTTATGTTTTCAGTTGGAGCGGTTCGCTTTCCCACTGAACTGTGTCAAACGAATCAAGCCCTTTGACAAACCTGTTCATCCCCTGGGCTGTTATGGCGTTGCAAAAAGAACCACTGAAGGAAATGCACAAAACCTCTGAAGTGCAACTTCCTTCTCACAAAGCCATTTCTCCTGCTAACACTAGACTCCTGCATTTGTTTTGGTTTGGCTTATTAAGTAGGAACAGCTAAATGTAAGTAAAAGGGCACAAGACCATCAATCAACAGCCAATCAAATCTTGAGAAAATGCACTTTTCAAGAGGAAATTTGTCTGGGTCATTTATAATTTCAGATCTGAACCCTTCAGGATAGAGTGATAAGCATTTAAAAGAGAAAATCTCAGTGGAGAAAAGTGTTTTTTTCAATCAGAGGCTAATTAAGGCACTAAATCATTTTACTTGTTGACCTTAAAAGAATTGGAAATATGCTTAGTTATTGGTTTAAATTAGAGTGAGATATTCACAATAGACTTTTAAGTATGTTCACTAGCTAGCTTAGCTAGTTTTGAACTATTAATTTGTACACAAACTTTGGCTGGTTTGTGAATAAATCTTGTGTGTGTACTCATCATAACAGTTGTGTTCTTCTCTGAGTATATGAGCATAAATGTCTCCATGTGTGTGTGCTTGTAGCTGTGTGAAGTTGTTTTTCCATGTTACAACATGCTAGTTAAATTGGTAAGTCCCAGGAAGAGGACTGCAGAGTGTCAGTCAGCTGTCAGTGTCAGGTAGTACACCAGCTGAATGCAGAGCAGTTAAGCAGAGCAACACTCTCCAGAATACAGACAGGGTGGAAAATGGGGAATGGTAGTGAGACCTGATGGGGAAAAGAGGCAGTGGATCTATAACACCAGAACAAAATGTCCCTACTGGTTAGAATTTAGGTTTTGTACCAGTTAAATGTATTGTGGTAATAAAAGCCTTAATCAGAGTATGTATTCTCAGTATGCTGGGGTTGTTCATCTCTGGTCTGTGACAATACACAGTGAATCTCGACAAACTGCCAATGATCATATTAATTTCAGATACATGGATTAAAAAAATAAACAATGTCCCTCCCTTATATCACATATGTGTGAAATAGTTTACTTGAATACAACAAGACAAACCAAAGAAATGATACAATTATATTTGATATTGTGCACCCCCAGTATTCACAGCGGTAAAGGACCACAGTTGAGTGTGAATTACCAAAATCCTCAAATACTTGAGACCTCCTCTAAAAATGTGTATAGCTGCTAATTAATTAATAAGTTCAAACACTAAATATGCATTAATACAAACAGTAGTAACAGCACTACCGCAGAAGCCATGAACTACAATGTTCACGTCTCTGCTCTTGGAACTACAGCTGATCAGTACCAAGAGCAGGAAGCAGACTGCAGCACAGGGCATTCTGGGTATGTACAACTGAAACAAACAAGCGAGTAGCGCTAGTCGGAGAAATGGCTCGTAGTCTTATGTGCATAAGTAATAGACAGGTACCATTGCTAAAAGGTTTTTATGTAAGTTCAGGACAGTGTTTTATTGACATCAATTGTATTTTGAGATATTTCTCTGTGTTAGAAGTGAATGACTGACTGTTCTAGGCTAAAGAACAGTCTGCTAGGCTAAATGCTAACTACTATTAGACTGTTATGGTGATCGTTAACTGCATTAGCCTAAACATTATTAGCCATTAGCATCTTTGCATTAGAAGTTAGGCAGTTCTACAGTTATTTCCCCCTTGATTTTAGGTTAGAGAGAAGTTACAAGGTACAAAGTAGCTTGTATAATAAATTTATTCAAGCACTGATCCATTATATGTATGAAATAATGCATATAAATATTTCATACATGTAAAGGTTTTTGTGTTGTTTCCTTCAGTGGTTCTTATTGTGTTGTGGTGCTACCTCAGGTGAGGAAGGGAACAGGTTTTCCAAAGGTATTGGTTTGTTTGACTTAATGCTAAATGAAATCACACCAGCTGGAAATGGAACAAATGTTGCAATTTTGGTCCCCAATCTAACCGAACCTACTCGACTATCAGCTATGAAAATAAACGAATCCAGACCACACTTAATTTCTCCACATATCTGATAACTTCAGCTTTTCTCTTTTTGAGATCATCAGCTAGATGCCTACAAGCATTTAGTTGATGACATCTTAGCTGATCTATCATTGACATTGTCAAGCAATTAATCAAGTGTACCTAATAAAGTGGTGGACATGCAAGCTGGTGCTGTTAGACTGGTTATTTCCAACATTTCAAAAGTTATTTACTTGAAGTGAGAACATTCTGAGTGTTTTAAAGTTTTTGTCTCTGATTTTAGCCTCTTTCATACTCTAAGCTCACATGTCGCCTGGAACAAATTCTATATTGTGTCTCTCAGGCAGTATGTTAAGTAAGGGTTCAGTTTTGTTTATGTCCTCAGTGTGCCTGGTAATCTGCAAAGTGAAGATGAGTAGGCAGAAGAAAGCCTGCAAATATGCTTGTGTGAAAGTGTGTGGTGCGTATATGATCGCGTGTCTATGTGGGTAACACTGTGTTATTTCTCTAGCTGTGACTACGTGCCTGTGAGCCTCTCTACTGCTTTCAGAACAGTTTATTGAGTCTCCTGAACAAACCAATCTGCCTGAATGTTTGTTGTGCTGAATAGCTTTCTCCCCCCCTTAGGAGAATAGGCATTGTTCTCAGACTGATTTTTTTTTCTGTTTTTCCTTCTACTTTTCATCTGTCTTACTTACGGTGTCACATAACCTGAGGGACAAAATTGGCTAAAAGAAAAAACAAAAACAAACAAAACAAAAACAGGATATGAAGAAGTCATTACTGTCAGACACTTTTCCTGTTCCACTAAACTTGACTGACTTAAAGACCAATGAGAAGTCAAACATTTATATGCAATAAGCCAATGAAAATAAACCCCAAGCAAATTGTCATTAATTTTTTTAGAACATTTTACAGTGTTTTCACACAAAAGATAAAACATAATCTGTTGTGACATTACTTTACAAGAATTTTCTATATTATAAATCCTATTATCTACTTAGTCAAATGGCTAAATATACTACTCAGAATCCATTATCTTCATTTTTGAAAATGACATCCAACAATGTATCAAAAACTATTAGAAATTCCACCAAACTAAAGTCATCAACACTTGCACCTTATGTGGTCTCTTTAATGTATTTGTGTAATATAATATTGAGATGTACTGTCTCAATGTTAGTAGCCCCTGGCAGCTGTCATTGCATTACACTCTATTTTATTATACTGTTCTGTATTCTTTTTCAATAGATAAAAAAAACAAAAAAAAGCCTTACACTAATTTTCTTGCTGATTAAACTTTTCATCAAACAGTTCAAATACTAAATGTATCTTAATATTCATAATTATGCAGAGTTGAAACTGTCTTAGCACTACTGCAGAAGCTAACATGTATAGTATTTATTTTTTCCGCTCTTTGGGGTACAGCCAATCAGTGCCCAAATGAATAGTGTTAGTTTCGACTAGCACTGAGCCTTAGTATTTCAACTTCCCAAGCTGCATTTCCTTTTGAAAATATTTTAAAATCTCTACGGAAAAATTAGTGAATAAACAGGTTTTATGAAAAGTAAGACCCAAATGCAGACGGGTTGACATAACACGTGATTTTGAGTATTTAATAAAAAATTAAGAAACATACAAAAATTCCAAAAAAATGGAGGAAGCAAAAGTTTAACAAAAATAAAACATACAAAAAGTCAGCCAGGAGACCCAAGGAGAACGTGAGGAACCATCAAGGAAATGTAGAAGAGAAAGGGAATGAATGGAGGAACCAGCAAGGAGTAAGAGGTGCTCGAGTACTGTTAATTGCTATACTAAGTTTACATATTTACCTGCGAGTACAACTCTGTATATAAACCTTAGAAATATATATAAAAGTCACTTAAAAGTGAAATAAAATGAATAGTGGGGGTAAACATTGTTTCATGAGTTACTGTAACTGATACAACAATTCCAATACATTGATTAAACATTGCTTGGTCATTGCTTCCATGATTGTTCTTCCATTTGTATAAGGTCGAAAAACCCTGTTGGCCTTTTGTTGCTTTCCAGGGAAAAAATTACCTTATGGCCCCCGCTCGCCATGGGCGACCACCAGTATTCCATAATCTGGCACAAATGTAACACAATCATGGATCCACAGTGACCCCAATCATAGATATAATGGTAACGATAATACTTCAACATTGACACATAATCTTGATGACAATTATGAAGAAGTGTCCATGACGCACATATAATCAGTGATTGTGTGATTTAAATGCTAATCATAATGCTCAAAGTATTGGTCGCTTAATGCTTGTGCTCATCCACACTCTCTTACATCATCATTCATACTCACATTCTTGTTCATACTGTCTCTCACATTCATTCTCATTCACACGTGTTCCTAGTGTGTTAACTATGTGTGGGCCACCCGTGTTGTATTGTATATAAATTGTGTATAAACTGTGTAATAAGTGTGTGTAATGGTGTATGCAAACAGTGTCTTTTCCATGAGTCCGTTTATTCCAACCCAAGTTTGACTTCATTTCCCTTGAATCTTTTAGATCTTTCAACATTCCATAAGCCATTTTAATTCAGGCATCAATTGTCCTTGAGCTCAGCAGTCCTTCGAATCGGTCATAGGTTCACTGGTCCGGGCGGCCTTGTGCTTAGTCCGTCTGATGTTTACCGTCCTTGGTCATCCATCTGTATACAGTCCCCACAATCCATTTCCTCATGATAGGGATCACACAACACACAAGCAGAAAAATAACAATTAGTATTACTACCAGAGTTATTCCTATTTTAACTACAAAGGCTCCCCATTCACCTAAAATTTCCTCCAAACTTTTCCATGACCAGGTGTTTTTTCCTGCATTTTCCTTGAATTCCGATTTCAGTTTCTTCAACTTAGTCATTACTGCTCTAAATGTACCTTTTGGTGAGGTATTCATAGGGATATAAGTACAGCATTCATTAGCAAACATATGGCAAACTCCTCCCATATTGGCTAAGATCCAATCTAATGCTTTCTGTTTTGTTTTGCCATTCTACTTGTTTCATGGAGTTGTTCTCCTAGGGCCATAAATCCTTCAACGGTAAAGTTGATCATTCTCTGTTGATTGTAATAAACATAGTTAATCCATTCAACATTTTTGTTAATTGTGATCCAAGGTAAGATAGATTCAAAACCTGCGCGGAGTTCATGCTGCGCTTTGAATTCATCTGGAATTCCTCTTGTTTGACCTATAAGATTCAAATATACTCCTTCATTCAACCCATAATCCCCCAGGCTTCTACGAAGCCTTGTTTTATTGTTGTGCATTCCTATTAAGTCTTTAACTCCTTCATACACTAGGGTTACTGGTAATTTCATTGTCTGAATCAGTTAGAAATTCGGTATCTGTTAAACTTGCTGTCCATTTCCATTGTAAGTGCACATGTCTAGTTTTACGAATCAATTTTGTGGGAACATTTAAATTGACACTTGCTGGAAAGAACACTGGTATGTACTTGTCTGGATTTCTATAAGTTGTGTGATACTTATCTTTGTCATTGGAGATGGATCTTGTGTTGTGAACAGTCGTCGTTGAGTCACTGTTTGTACCTCGTTACAGTTTCTTCAGTTCAGTACAAAATCTTCATCGTCATTTCTTGTCACAAAAAATCTCCTCGAAGTCTTAATCCCAACCTGTTTTATACCTTCCCATCTTCATCAGTGTGTGTTGGAAAGTTTCAACCAATGGCGTGCAACTGTTGTTTTGCAGAAAGATTCTGGCACGCTTTATACTGAGTGTGTATTGGACGACCTTTAAAATATTTTGGACCTCACGAGCTCAACATCTGCTCCATTTCAGAATTGCTGAATAGAACAATTTATCTCAAATTGTTGATTTTATCTTGCACAAACAGACATCCTTTCCAGTAAATTCTGGCTCCATTTGCGCTTTGCACGCAAATAGAAGGAAAGAATTCGGTCAGGTTGACCTAGTGCGAAGCCAAAGTCTTCGCCGAGGTGCCAATGTCTTTTTTCCGCCAAACAACTCCGCTCTTACAGTACTGGGAGGTTAAATATTGAAACAAAGGAACAGGGCTGATTAGGTAACGGGTGGGAGGTGTGAGTGGAGGGAGCAGGAAGCAGACTGAGGAAAGAGAGAGAGTGGCACAGGGGGCGAGGGAAGTACACGGGGAACAGGGAATAAATTTAGCACTAAATAATAACTGGAGAAACAATTAATCTAAAGTAACAAAGAATAAGCAAGAAAAAAACAGAAACACTAAGAACTGAATAAAAAGGAAAACTGTCATGATCCGTGTTTCTGTGTATTTATTTTAAGGTTTTTCTGTGTTCAGTTTCTGTCCTGAGTCTCTGTTGTTTCTGTGTCTTCCCCGTTGATTGCTTCCCAGGTGTGTCTCATTCCTTGATTACCCTCCCTGTGTATTTAGTCCCACCTGTTGTCTTGGTCTCTTGTGGGATCCTTGTCGTACATCATTTGTCTACTTGCCACCACAGTTGAACTGTAAAGTCCTGTGTTGGTTCAGCTCTCGTTTTCAGTCCTCTGTCTTTCAGTTGCTACCGGTATTTAGCTGTGTGCTAATTTTTCTGCCGTGCTGCCTGATCTGAACTGTTTTTGAGCATCTTCATTAAATTCATCATCATCATCACCATTATCTGGGTCTCAGCGTTCATCCTCACCACAACCACCCACAAATCATGACAAAAACAGGAACAAGACAGATCTAATCAAAATAAACACGACATTGAAACTAGAATCAAATCAAACTACAAAACAACCTAGCAACCCTGGATCCTAACAGTCACGTTGTATAGAAAACTCTGCAAATACTGAACAGTGAATAGATGAGGGTCGACTGATTTCTGTTTCACAAACCAAAAAAAGCTCCTGTGCTCTATGGACACGAAATCGTTTAAAGGCTGGACATGGACGACAATCCTCTAGCTAGATAGCAGGTAAGGTTAGGGACATGAATCATGGTGGGAAGCACAGGAAATAGGAAAATCATGACAATCTTTTTCAACATTAACTTGCGTCTAACCACTTTTCTTAATGAAGCAAATTAGTTCCTCTGGAGCTACAATGAACTTCGTAGCTCTTTTCTCTCTTGCTCTCGATGAAGGCGGATGCTTCTTTCCTCTGCTCCCTCCTTGCCCTTGTCTGCCCTGCTTACTCTGTTTTTGTCCTGTCTTTTTCTATATTTCTGGAGCCTTTCTTTGTACATCACCCAAATCTACAAATTATGGATCTAGTCAACCGATCTCTCAATACAACTGATAAAATTTTCGACGAGAAGTCTGGGCACAGGAGATTCACCCTGGATTTATTCATGATAACAGGATTTCTGCTGCTTGGAGCTTGTGGATTCCTGGCTTATTGACAAATTTGTGACGGACTTGGCCGAACTAGCGAACATTCAGACTGTTGATGTGGACAGAGACGAGGACTCTAAAGCTCACTAACCGGATAGAATCGCTCTTGGAGAAGTTGCTAGTTTTAGCTCAGTGGAACAACCAAACTAATTTGGATGATTGGGAACTGAGATGTATGGGAGAGACTTTAGGGAAGATTGAAATTTATAAACTTCCTGACCTAAGACATGCTGTTTCTGAATTGGCTTTCCCCATGTGGCCTTGGAACGGCTGCATATCTCTAATCTCCTTGAAGATATGTAAAGACAACGCTCTTCCCTCTTCACCCCCACCTGTATCCATGGAAGCTGAACACTCCTAAGGACATCATGCCTTGACAACACCTCTATCGGACTCTGCCAGGACGCTGAGTAAACGTTCCTTCATGGCCCTTTGACGTCACCGCCTTCACTCGTCTTTGTTTTGCCCCTTTTTGTCTGAATGTTGCCACCTGCCCTAATGTGTCCTTTCCTCTTTTTTGTATAAGGTGGAGTACTCCCTATTTAACCCAGAAAAGGATTATTTTAGTTTATTAGTAATATCAGAAATTGTGGAGTATGCACTATTATCAATATTATACAATATTATACAACCCAGAAATGGAATTGGAATTAGAATTAGAATAACTATGAACTTAGAATCCAGAAATACTCAACAGGAACAGTCACTTCTTAGTTTATATTACTTTTAACCCAGAAAAGGATTTAGAACAAACTTAGAATTGTGGAGTACTCACTTTAACCCAGAAAAGGATTAGATCAGTCACTCTTTAGCTTATTTTATCAGAAACTGTAGAGTACTCACTATTTAGAAATGGAATTAGATACTTAGCAACCCTGAACAGGAGCTTTTCAGTTTACATACTTTAGAACAACATTAGATTAGTTTTCTTTTTTCTTTCCTTTGGTTTATTTTGTTTGTATTTCCTTTTAACTCATGTAAAGCAATTTGAACTGTTGCTGAAAATGTGCTATATAAATAAAATTACCTTACCATAGCGAGTTTGCTTCTTGGTGGCAGGTTTGCAGTTAATCCAAGCAATTTCAATTTTCAGATGACAGACTAAGCAGTGCTCTGTGTGATGCTCAAAGCTTTGAAGATGATTTTTATAAACTTAGCACTGCTTTAAACGTCTTCATCCCTTTCTAAAATTAAATTACACACAAGTGGACTCTTACTAATCGGGTAACATCGAAGTGGGTTTTATTGAGGGTTATTGTAAAGGAACTGAATACAAATACAAACCACATTTACCAGACTCCTACTTGAAGGGGGGAAAAAAAAAAAAAAAAAAAAAAAAAACTGTTGGTCTATCATACACACTCTTAAAATCCATTAGAGGTTGGGGTTTAACATGACAAAGTTCAAGGCTTTCTGGCCTGCTGGGATTGGTTGCAGCCCTTACAGAGTATAGTAAACAGATGAATCTTAACTGGCTCCAACTGGGATGCAATAACTGTGACTACAGTGCAAATTTAGAGTAAAACACTGAGCTGGAGTTAATAAAAACATGTTTATGTTGTTTGATTAAAACCCAAAGTCTAACAGGCAAAGGCAGAAAATTGATACCACTGCACCCTCTGCCAATCCACGGACTCCGCTTCAGTAGGCAAGCTGTCGAAATTCTCTCTTATACAGAGAGGTTAATAGGAAGTATTGTTTTTCCCTATAACTTTGACACTATTTGGGTGCAAGGCTTGCCGAACACTGACTTATTAAAATGTAACATTGGTTAAATTAAAAAAAAACAAAAAAAAACTAAGTCTTAGTTTTGCCTTTGAGATGGAAATTACCTGTTTTTTCCATTTTAGACGCCTTTGTTTCATCCACCCACAATGTGAGAGAAAGTGAGCTGGATTAAAAAGAACAATGGGGGAGAAAACATTGCCTCTATTCTTTGAGGAAGATATGTCTTGTCATTGTTCTCTTTATGAACTGGAATTGCTTAAAAACATTGCAATCAAAGTATTATTTCTCTTCTTGTTAAGAAGCCCAAAAGAGGTTTGCTTCCTTATAATTTTTGTTCTTTCCACAAAACATTTGCTTGTGCCAAAATGTAGTATTTAAAGGAACAGTTAAAGGTTTATTTTACTTAATGTTCTGTGGTGATATTATTAGTATTTCTAACATGTGTAGTAGATATAGATATTGTATCACAGTGAGTTTGTAGAAAATTCTCAAAGTGGAGGTATTTCAACAGCTACTGTAACAGGGGCCACAGTAGCTGTTAAATAGTTAAAATTAGCTAAAATAGCCAATTTTAGCTATTCAAAGCTCAGCAAAAAGGTTAGGTAAGCAATGATAGAAAATAATAGTACATAGTAAATGTTTATACGTCAACCAGAGGCTATCGTCAATCTTCATCGTTTTCTCAGCTGAGAAGTTTCTGCAGCACAGTATGTTGTTGAGTTTATTCTATCTGCCTGACAAGCTGGTGCATATCAGTCCACATATCAGTCTAATAAGTTTTACTGGCATTAGTGGTGGGCACACTTCTGCTAATCTAACAGCTAAACTTTAGAAATTTTGCTAACTTTTAAAACATTTAGTTTTGAAAATGTTTAGTTTTCAAAGTTAGTTTGCTCTAACTTAATTTTTCCAGACAAATACTAAAACACAAGTTTACGTGGCTGTTTTGTGAACTTTCTGTTGAATAAAGTTCGACATCTGTATTTAAGACTTAGTAGTTAGCTGTTTATATTGGTGTTCTGATTTTAAAGTGGGTGAAGACTATGCAGCAGTTCAGTTTCCTCTCATCATGTAAATTTTTTCCACCCAATAACGTTATTTCAAACAAGAAACGCATAGGAACAAAAAAAAAGATAATAGAAAACAAGATATTAACATAAATGCAATGTATCTAAGGGCATTAATAGATGTAAATTATAATGTCAAAATTAATTTTAGTGCTTAAGGGTTTTAGTCTTTCAAGGGCAGATATAATTTGAATCGATGTTAAGGGTTTAACATTAGCTTTATCTCAATGGACCTTACCACAGGGGCCGCATTTCATTGGCTAATACCCATTTCACGTCACGTGCGTGACAGTCTCACAAACACAAGCTACAGTAGTAAACACATGCAAATGTACATTGTGGACTAGCAGACCTGCAGAAAGTTTTTGCATCAGGACTTGAAAAATGGTTCTCCACTGTCAGTGGGGTATCTGTTCAGGCGATGTCAGGTATCCTGATCGTATTTGTTGAACTAAAATTCACAGATTTCCAAAATCTAAAACGGGATGCCTTGCTTGGATCAAAGCTTGTGCACGACCGCATTTGCAGCTCGACCGTCGTAAGATCAATAAGAACAAAGGAGTGTGTGCTGGTGTGAGTATTACTGCTTTGCTTTCTTTGTGTTTAGTGAATGAAAAAAAGTCAATAATTAACATCCATTATGAAAACCTTTTAGCTAAGTACAGCATAATGGCAGTACCGATACAACTTCTACACCTTGAAGCCTGTCTGTTACACAGTCTTACGTTAGCTGAACAGATCAATATGCAATGTGTACCGTATCTGACATACATTAAAGATTTTATTTTACCTGAAAAGGCTTTTTACTAAACTGTAATCGTGTATCCCTCCTGGATAGAGTGTCGGCCACCACCAACTGCTTCCCCGGGACGTGTTCTGCTTCCACATTGAACCTTAAGAGGCGCATCAGGAGTCTCTGTCACCTCTTTCAGCATTTTTGTTTTGCAGACTACTTCAAAGTGTCCAGTTTTATTGCATTTCCGGCACCTCTTGTTCTTCGCTGGGCATGGCTGCGTTTTCCCATGTTGTCCATTACAGCAAGAACATGTAAGGAGATATTTGGACTCACCGAGCTCCGGTTTTCTCCGCCATTGTGCATCATTGTTGCTCTTTTTAGTGTGAAAATGCCGTCTCCCTTGACTCATTCCATCCACAGCATGTTCCACACGCAAACTCGCGCTCTGCTGTTTGATTTTTTCGCTATCTGGATAGCTCGTTCAAGCGTGAGGTCTGCCTCCAGCTGTAACTTCTGGGAAACATCTCGGTCCAATATGCCTATCACGATCCTGTCTCGGATTTGTTCATCTTTGGTGCCTCCGAACTCACAGTATGGTGCTAGCTCGTATAAGCTTCTAACGAATGCTTCGACTGGCTCTCCGGCTTTCTGCACTCTCTTATGAAAGCAAGCTCTGTCGTGAATAAAGTTCCTTTTAGGCACAAAATGGTCGCTGAATTTCGCCATTACCATCGTGTAGTCTAGCTCGGGATGAGTCTCTACAGTTTCTTCCTCTGCCTCTTCGTCGTTTTCACCCTCATACACGAAAGAGTCATAAATAGCCTCTGCCTCTCTTTCCAGGGCATAGAGAAGCATGTTAACTTGTAGTTCCCCGCTCTCTCTGTCCAGCTTTGATGCTACTCTGAAGCGGTCGAAGCGACGGCGCCACATGGGCCAGTCCGCTGGGCGGGAGAAGTCCAAGGGTTCTGGTGGTCCGGACTTTCCCATATCTCACTCTGTAGGCGTCCTGTCGGCCACTTCTGACACCATGTCATGTACGGCTACCTTTTATGAAGAACTACGCTTAGATCCATAGTGCAGCTTGTAGAACTCAGCTTTATTCTTCAGTGTGTAACTACACAACTACTGGATGTACAGCGCATGCTCATCAGTCTACCTCGGCTACAGAAGCCTAACTGTGACATATCACTACATCCAACTTACCCAGCCTTGCAAGAACAATAGGCATCAGTGATATTGTCCACAGCTGTATTTATGCTGAGGGTGTGAGAATCTGCTGTTTTCCTCTTCGACCGGTGTTATAGATCAACTGGTGGCTAAATCAACTAGTTGAAACCTATGCGCACCGCAGATGTTTCTAAATTGTAGGTGGCTGTGTCGATGCCTGTTGAAAAATGCTACTTGCGTGAAAAAACTGTTTGCAAAACTTTACTATAAATCCCATTTGACGCAAATATGTTTAATGTTGCATGTGAAAATTATCTTTCAAAACAATTTTCTAAAGAACAGCATTCATTGCGCTTCGAAAACCNCAGGGGCAGCATTTCATTGGCTAATGCCCATTTCACGTCACAGCGTAGCTACCACGTGCGTGACCGTCTCACAAACACAAGCCACAGTAGTAAACACATGCTAATGTACATTGTGGACTAGCAGACCGGCAGAAAGTTTTTGCGTCAGGACTTGAAAAATGGTCCTCCACTGTCAGTGGGGTATCTGTTCAGGCGATGTCAGGTATCCTGATTGTATTTGTTGAACTAAAATTCACAGATTTCCAAAATCTGAAATGGAATGCCTTGCTTGGATCAAAGCTTGTGCACGACCGCATTTGCAGCTCGACCGTCGTAGGATCAATAAGAACGAAGGAGTGTGTGCTGATGTAAGTATTATTGCTTTGCTTTCTTTGTGTTTAGTGAATGAAAAAAAGAGTCAATAATTAACACATCCATTATGAAAACCTTTTAGCTAAGTACAGCATAATGGCAGTACCGATACAACTTCTACACCTTGAAGCCTGTCTGTTATATGGTCTTACGTTAGCTGAACAGATCAATATGCAATGTGTACCGTATCTGATATACATTAAAGATTTTATTTGACCTGAAAAGGCTTTTTACTAAACTGTAATCGTGTTAGCCGCTAGCACCGAGTACAGTGCATCAGGCCTCGGCACACTCAAACATTTGCCAACAGAAATCACTGATTTCAAAAGTAACCCTCAAAACCATGAATGCCCGATGTCATGTACAGCTACCTTTTATGAAGAACTACGCTCAGATCCGTAGTGCAGCTTGTTGAACTCGGCTTTATTTTTCAGTGTGTAACTACACAACTACTGGATGTACAGCGCATGCTCATCAGTCTACCTCGGCTACGGAAGCCTAACTGTGACATATCACTACATCTCCCCCTTCCAGCAGTGAACCACGCATGCTTAACCTTACATGTGTACTTTGCAGAAATACTTAACAAGTTAGAAATAGCATCTCTGAACACTAGGACGTTGGGGTAGACTGCCCCCAGTCCGCAGCAATGTAGGGATTATTCTGCCCTCAACAGTTGCTGTTCCTACCAAACCTACAAAACAAACTTAAAAGTTTCAGTTACTTTTAGTTGACTGGTGGTAACTCCAACATATGAATCAGAGCACTGGAACTTACATAGTTCCAGTGCTCTTTCAAAATTTCAACTTGCTTCTTTCCCCCCTTCCTCCCCCCCTTTTTTTTTTTTTGCTTGTATCAAATTACTCTTCTAAAAACAAACTGCAACATGCAATAATGTTTTCCCCTGTCCTTGAAAACTCAAAATTAGAATGAACTTAATACATTTCTGAACTCTATACGTTTCACACCTAAATTCCTGAACCAAACAGGTGAAGTAAAGGACATGACATTGAGTCACTGTCTATATCTCGGAGGAATTCTGACCACTCTTCCTCTGGATGTAACCTGGGAACCTTCGAGTGAAGTAGGACGCTCCACCTCTGGGTGCAGCAGCCTCTGAACCAGGCTTCTGGGCGTGGAGTCGGAACTGTCCTCAGGTGGAAAGCTATTGGTCGGTTCCACTGGAGAATCAGGTGACTGTAGCTGATCTGGTCGATCGGTGGGCTGTGGGACGGCTAGCAGGTGTCTCCGATTCCGTCGTAGCACAGCTCCATTCTCTGTTTCCACCATGTAAGACCGTGGCTCCTTGCATTTGGCAATAATCTTAGCTGGTGTTTTCCAACCTTTTTCACCATCCAGTTTTATCCTGACATTCTGTCCTGGCTGTAATGTGGGAAGTGGTTGTGCAGAATGATGGTGGTCATGGAAGAACCGATACGCTGATTTTGTCTGGTCATCCTTTTGCTGAACCAGTTCTTTGTCCACCGGAGCAGCTTGCAACTTGCAACTTGCTCTCGAGCATCAGAAGTGTAGTTCTAATCTCTCTTCCAGTCATAAGTAGTGCAGGGCTCACACCTGTAGCAGTACTAGGGGTTGCTCTGTAGCACATCAGGGCCAAATGGGGGTCAGGCTGCTTCAAGATGTTCTTAGCAGTCTGAACCGCTTGTTCAGCAGCACCGTTCACCTGAGGGTAATGAGGACTAGAGGTTGTGTGCACAAATCCATACTCTCTGGTGAAGTCCTGGAACTCAGTAGATGTGAACTGAGTAGCATCGTCACTGACCAGTTCCAGTGGAATTCCCTACCTCACGAACATGCCTTTGAGTTGACTAATGACATCACGACTAGATATAGAAGACAGGCGAGCTATTTCAATGTCTCTGGAGTAATCGTCGGTTACGATAAGATAATTCCATCTCTCAAACTCGCGCAGGTCAGCAATGCGCTGCCAGGGGCCCTCTGGTAGGGTAGCAGTCAGGAGAGGTTCATGCCTCTGGGTTGGTTTATTTTCAATGCAGAATTTGCATGATGACACTGTTTAATGTCAGCACTGATGCTCGGCCACCACACAGCCATCCTGGCGCGTGCCCGGCACCGCGTTCGTCCTTGGTGTCCTTTATGTAGATCTGACAGCACTTCAGCCCTCTGCACAGCAGGAATGACCAGCCGGTCCTGATATAACACTAATCCATCCGTTTCTGAGAGATGAGCTCTTGCAGAATAATAACGATGAAGAGATGGGTTCATCACTGTTTTGGGCGGCCATCCGTTCCTGATGAAACCTATAATCTGCTGCAATTCGTGATCGTGCTGAGTGCCCACGCGGATCTTAGAGAGTCTCTGAGATGAGACAGGTGCATTTGCTACAATTGACTCAATATGTGCTTGTACCACATGGTCTGAGGTCTCATCACTCGTGTCTCTGCGGCCTCCTGGATAGAGTGTCGGCCACCACCAACTGCTTCCCCGGGACGTGTTCTGCTTCCACATTGAACCTTAAAAGGCGCATCAGGAGTCTCTGGCACCTTGAAGGGGCTTTGTCCAGGTCATAAGTATTTATGAGTGGCACAAGTGGTTTGTGGTCTGTTTGCAGAAGGAAACTGTCCATTCCCTGAACATAGCGTGCAAATCGCTCACACGCCCACACTCCTGCCAAACACTCTTTCTCAATTTGAGAGTATCTTCTCTCGGCATCCGACAGCGTGCAGGAGCAGAATGCCACTGGCTTTAAGCCGTCCTCATGTTCTTGCAGTAGAGCTCCCCCTAAGCCGTAGCTGCTTGCATCGGCGCTGATGCAAGCAGCTTTCTGATATGCATCATAATATGCAAGAGCTGGGGCTGACACAAGCATGGCTTTAACAGCGATGAACGCCTGTTCTTGTGTCTCGTCCCAAACCCACTTGTTCTCTCTTCTCAACAGGCTGGTGATTGGGTGTAGCTTGGTAGAAAGGCCTGGCAAGAATCTCTCCACGTAATTAATTAGACCCAGAACCTGACGGAGCTCCTCCACATTTGTGGGACTCTGCATCTGTGTGATTGCTTCTACCTTGGTCGGGTCCGTTTTGATGCCCTCGGCACTGATGATGTGACCGAAGTATCGAGTTTCTGATTTGCTGAAATGACACTTTGCTTTGTTCAGCTTCAAGCCACTGTTCTTGATGGTCTTCAGAACGGCATTCAGGTGGTTGTCGTGTTCCTCCTTAGTCTGTCCATAAACGAGAATGTCATCCATGACTACGACAACACCTTCATGGTCTTTTAGCAGTCTGGATAACTGTCTTTGAAAAATTTCTGGAGCTGATGTGATTCCAAAAGGCAGTCGTCTGAAGCAGAATCTACCTATGGGGGTTATAAATGTTGTCAGTCTTCTGCTCTTTGCATCCAGAGGGATCTGCCAAAATCCACATGAGGCATCTAAGGTGGAAAACACCTTAGCCCCCGCCAGCTTTGGAGCAATGTCCTCCAAAGTTGGTAAGACATAGCGCTCTCGTTTTACTGCTTTGTTTAAGCGTTTCAGATCCACACATACTCTTACTTGATCTCTGTTTTTCTTTTCAACAGGAACCATCGGGGCGCACCAATCAGTGGGCTCAGTAACCTCTTCTATGATGCCCAAATCTAGCATACGCTTCAGTTCTGTTTCAACTTTCGAAAGGAGAGGAAATGGAACACAGCGTGGCGTTGTCAGGCTGTAGGGCTCTGCATCCGCTTTCAGTTCTATTTTGACAGGGTCGCACGTAAGCAGGCCAATTTCTCCAAAGACATCCCCTAGGAGGTCTGCGTTTATGTTGTTGATCCTTCTGACCAAGCCCATCCTTCTAGCAACACTACCTCCAACAGGTTGTGTGCATAGGGTCCCTTTATGACAGTGACCCAGAACCGGTATTTCTGTCCCTTAAACTGACTTGTGGCCAGAAACTTGCCCACACAGTGGACTTCACCTCCAGGGCTGGTGACAAGTAGCATTTTACTTGCTGTGACCAATCTTGGGCTCTTTGGCAGTCCGTTAAATGCAGCCTGAGACACCACTGTAATGTCTGCACCTGTGTCGATTTTAAATCTGACAGAACAGCCATTTACAGGCCACAAGCCACTCATTTTCCGAATCTGGCTGCTGAATTATAGCTGGCTTGGTATTAGTTACTGCTCCAAGAAAAAACATGTCGTCCCTCTCGGCTGGGTTGTCAGAAACCACTGTCACCTTTTTCAGCATTTTTGTTTTGCAGACTACTTCAAAGTGTCCAGTTTTATTGCATTTCCGGCACCTCTTGTTCTTCGCTGGGCATGGCTGCGTTTTCCCATGTTGTCCATTACAGCGACAACATGTAAGGAGATATTTGGACTCACCGAGCTCCGGTTTTCTCCGCCATTGTGCATCATTGTTGCTCTTTTTAGTGTGAAAATGCTGTCTCCCTTGACTCATTCCATCCACAGCATGTTCCACACGCAAACTCGCGCTCTGCTGTTTGATTTGTTCGCTTTGGCGTGCTATCTGGATAGCTCGTTCAAGCGTGAGGTCTGCCTCCAGCTGTAACTTCTGGGAAACATCTCGGTCCAATATGCCTATCACGATCCTGTCTCGGATTTGTTCATCTTTGGTGCCTCCGAACTCACAGTATGGTGCTAGCTCGTATAAGCTTCTAACGAATGCTTCGACTGGCTCTCCGGCTTTCTGCACTCTCTTATGAAAGCAAGCTCTGTCGTGAATAAAGTTCCTTTTAGGCACAAAATGGTCGCTGAATTTCGCCATTACCATCGTGTAGTCTAGCTCGGGATGAGTCTCTACAGTTTCTTCCTCTGCCTCTTCGTCGTTTTCACCCTCATACACGAAAGAGTCATAAATAGCCTCTGCCTCTCTTTCCAGGGCATAGAGAAGCATGTTAACTTGTAGTTCCCCGCTCTCTCTGTCCAGCTTTGATGCTACTCTGAAGCGGTCGAAGCGACGGCGCCACATGGGCCAGTCCGCTGGGCGGGAGAAGTCGAAGGGTTCTGGTGGTCCGAACTTTGCCATATCTCACTCTATAGGCGTCCTGTCTGCCACTTCTGACACCATCTCATGTACGGCTACCTTTTATGAAGAACTACGCTCAGATCCATAGTGCAGCTTGTAGAACTCAGCTTTATTCTTCAGTGTGTAACTACACAACTACTGGATGTACAGCGCATGCTCATCAGTCCTAAAAAGCCACGCCCACAGAAACATCAGTCTTTTCCAGCTGCCACCACCAGTTGATCTATAACACCGGTAGCATTTTGCTGTGATGCACACAATGTTGGAGGCATCACGTGGCTCAAACACCTTGATGTCGTCCAAAAAAGATGACATGAACTTGTTGGTTCCCCTGTCCATTGTCGTGGCTGATATTTTGNGACTTCAACCAAAAATCAACGATTCTAACTATTTTTCAACGTTGATTTAACATCATGTGCTATCTGGGTAGTGACAGCCAAACGGGGTCCTCAACGCAGATGTTTGTAGAAAATTAGGTGGCTTTGTCGTTTCCTGATCAAAACGCGACAAACGTAAATGAACAAATATGAAAATATCTCTACTTTCTCTAAGAGCTCTTCAAATCATAATGCTATGAAGGAATATTGAAGAATGCATTAAAAGGTCACTAAAATATACCCCACTTCAAAGAAGACTGTGCTAAACAGAATTTGTACTACCACCCAACATTGTTAGAGTAATGTGATCATTTTACGTCTTTTCAGTCTTATGTTGACTGACATGCTCTGCAAACATATCAATAAATAAAAACAGTTATAATATCATGCAAACTAATTCATTGCTCATTTAATGTAAGCCACATTATTTCGTCTGCACTTTAAGACTTCACTCGGCTGCAGAAGCAAAGCTGTGCAACTTCGTAATCTGACAATATTCTTACAGTTAAAGTTTGTCGGGCAAACCTGTTAAACAACACTACCTCCAAAATGTTGGCAGCAAGTGAATTATATTATTTATTTCTGTAGACAATAAAATAAACTGGTCCAAAAAGGGAAACAGACGATGCCAACTAAACTCGTACCAGCGGTCGCTGAGTTCTGAGAGCACTGCTTTAACCACTAAACTATGACGAAAGCTTAGAGTCTGATGTTTCTACCTGTCATTGTCATCTAACTGTCATCTAACTGTCATCCCGCGCTTTAGGAAGGAAACCTGGATTAACTGGTGACACTTTCAGAATCTCAGTTCGAGTGAAGATTTTAAACTGTTTCTGATGTAAAAGTATATAAGACAATTGTTTTTTTCAGCGATGTCTCATATAGTTGAGAATTAGGGTCACTATATGAAAAGAATAAAGACGTTTAGTTAAATTACGAGAAAAAATATCAACAATGAGGAAGAAATGACACTGCCACATAGATCTGCGGTAGCCATGTCTTCTGTAAACGAGCTAGGAAATAGTGTAGCATTACAGAAACAGTTAAAAAGATTTTGCTTTAGTTTCTGTGGATATCTGTTTGAAATATCACAATATGAGGAATATGTGGAAAAACTACACAGCCAGTCGATCTTTTTAAACATTTTATTTTTAATCCCAAGGCTCTTCAACATTTATGTCGGCTTTCAGGGATTAATCTTTGCTTTGAGATCTGGTCATGCCACATCGAGATCTATTTCGATCTTCCTTTGACGAGTTTCAACCTCTGACGCAACACATAAGTCAAGACAGGTTCTGGGTAATTTACATGTTTTGATGATATTGCAGATGAACTTTTAAAAAAAAAAGGGCAACATACCATATTAGACCAATGAAGTCTTTCCATTTAGTTATTCCCGAGATTTTAGTGGTTGTTTTACGGAATCGGATAGTATTTTTGCAAAGATTTGTAGTTCTTTAAACTTATCGCATTGTTTACTTCCTGGTTCGGTAAAGGGGTCCTAAAAAGCCATGCCCACAGAAACATCAGTCTTTTCCAGCTGCCACCACCAGATGATTTAGCCACCAGTTGATCTATAACACCGGTAGCATTTTGCTGTGATGCGCACAATGCTGGAGGCATCACGTGGCTCAAACACCTTGATGTCGTCCAAAAAAGATGACATGAACTTGTTGGTTCCCCTGTCCATTGTCGTGGCTGATATTTTGTGAAAATCCGGCAGAAATGTACACTAATCAACTCAGAAATACTCTGCAGAGAGTCAATCGAAGTGAAAGACGCCATGTTTACATAGAAACTAAGCTCCGCGAGGCTTTGTTTGTGAGCCATGCAGCCACGTGGGATTTTCGAGGGCGTTTCTGGGCGGAGCTTGGTAAGGTCCATACCAGGTAGGCGTCGCAGCGTTAGGGGACCTAATGTTTTGATTAGTGCTTTAGGGTTAGCACAACTAACCTTTTTGGGTAGAGGTGCCCAGCAAACATGCTTTTTGTCAGCTCAGAAAGTATGAAGTTCTGCCCCAGCCATGTTGCTTCCCAGAAATAAAATAACATAACTACATAACACACTGAATTCTGGGTGTCCTTTCTTTCTATTACCAATTGTGATTTTTAAAGCTGCATTGGTAAATAAGAAGCATTTTTTGTGCTTTCAGTAGTGTAGTTTAAATCCAGCAACAGGAACAAAAACAGATGCTGCAAACTTACTAATGGTAAACATGTCTACCGTTAGCTCTCCAGTCTTTTGAGGGTTTTTTCTGTTTTACACTCAGTGATATACAGTAGTATCTGTCTACCATAGAGGAGCAATTACTGATTTTAACTTCACAGAAACCCAACTTGAGAAAAACTCCAAATGATCTTATGTGAAGAGTATTTTGTTCAATATTTCTTTGTGTTTATAGGTCTAGAACCTCTTGTACTTGTGTGAGGTTTTGGCCAAAAACAACTTTAACTTTGGTCTTTGACAATTTTCTTCTTTGTTTTTCTCCACACCTGATCCCTTGATTTCTTGGCTGTGTTTGTGTTTCCTTCTCTGAATACTTTTTACCAGGGGTGAAATATATATGTGTATATATATATATATATACGTATTGCTTCATTGTGTATATATATACGTATTGCTTCATTGTGTATATATATACGTATTGCTTCATTGTGTGCTTTGGAGTTTCTGTGCTGATGACATTTTTGCGAAGCGATAAAAGCTGGGTAGCTCTTGAATTGCTACAAAATAAAGCTGTATTTCCCTCAGTCTACTGGCTGCAATGTTGACACCCCAAGATGAGACCTAAATTCTGAACTTCATGGCATGGAGTGCATCCCAGTTTTCCATGTCTGGTATATAACCATTCATTTTAGCTTTTAAACTGGTTCTATTGATCCTGTGTCCAGACAGAGGGATAATCAGTAGCCCAGCATCATGACCTGTTTGTTCTGAAGATCCTGCAGCTTCCACTTCTCTTCCTAACATGGC
>NW_006802168.1:0-30551 GCF_000485575.1 Poecilia formosa
ATCGTTTTTACAGACTAACTGTACCTGTTCCTTCATGTCTTTGCTAGATCAGGTTAAAAGTGAAGCTGCATTTCACTATCATCTCGTTTTATTCTACGGAGTAAATAAAACATTCAGAAGTTTTTTCTTTGTTTTATAGGTCATATTTCTACAGAGACAAACTTTCCTGCAATGATGCATACTTCTGTAAATGTCACGCTGTTTAGTTCAGAATGCCCTTTTACGCAGTTTTAAGACAGATTTCTCAAAAAGGATGGAAATGAACATGAAGGTAAATACATGAAAGCCTCATGAGTATCTGTGATACTTAGTTTTAATAAGCACAGTGAAGAGTGAGTGCGTTCATGTTTCCTGAGAATGCATGTGAGGAAGAAGCGAGCGTAAGATCTGCGTTTCCTGCCGAGATAGAAGATCTGGTTTGTGGCTTGGTTTCTGCTAAACTAACTCCCCGTCACAAACTGGTGGTTATGCATCAGCTCTGATCGCCGCGCTGATAAATGGAAAACATGTGGTCAAGTCTGCTCTGAGAGGATCAGACACCCAGAAAGCTCGGCTGTAATATTCAGCAATAGAGAGTTAAGGCGTTTCACACCCACTGCTAAAATAACACTTTTTTTTAAATATATATATTTTTTTATGTGTAGTGAGGGGGGTGGGAGGGTGACTTGCATAGATGTTATAATTTGTACAATATGGGCATACGTTCACATATTTGAACTTTTTATTGTGTCAATCAAGAATATCTGACGTTTCTGCTGCGACAGAAAACCGTTTTTCTACATGTGTTAGATGTGTCAGATCAGACTTTGAGTTTATTCTTAATTTACAGTTTAATAATAATAATAATAATAATAATAATAATAATAATACAATTATGTATCTGTTTGCATTATAAAACAATCACAAATGCTAGAATGGAAATTATATGAAAAATATGTGTTAAAATGTAAATATTTTGTTTTTCTGCAATGTATAACATGAATTTGAAAGTTGTATTGAGAAGAATATCAATTTATTACTGTGTTTAGAGTTTTGTTTTGTAAAAAATATATGGCGAAGGACTTAAGATGACATTAAACTTCAGAGATGTGGAAATAAAAAACAACGAAAAGGAGGAAATACAGTAAAAACTAATCTGATTTAAAGAAAAATCCCATTTGTACATATATAGAAATAAGAGGAATGCAAATTTAGGCATTCATTTTTTTTTCTTGACTATATGAGTAAGAAGCTAAATCTGAGACTTTACAAGTACTTTAAAATATATATCACACAGTGTTTGCTTGTGTTTTGCAACAATAAATTCCAAAGAGTTTAATGATTAAAGTCACATTTTCTCTTTTTCACCATTTCTTGTCTTTGTTGAAGGAATCTGTGTTTGAGTGTAAAGTCTTATTTAAAATCCCAGAGTTCAGAGGAACACAAACAAATTAAATAAATCCAACTTTGAATTCAAACTTCCATGTCAGATCGGAATTGATCTAATCTGGGGTTTCTATATTTTAGAAATCCACTCTATATGTATTTAGCATTTTTTAACAGTATTTATGAAGTTGGTATTTGAAATTTTCGGTCAGAATCCACTGCAACTTTACCAACTCAAAGTCATTCCATGCTGAGAAAACGTCGATGCTGTTCCATATTCACTGGGACGGTTCAGATTTTATGAAAAGAGGTTCTGTTAAGCAACATTTTGCAGTCAGTGTCTTCCAATACCTTTACATCTTTACATCTTTACATCTTTACATCTTTGCATCTTTGCATCTTTGCATCTTTGCATGGCATCTGAATCGAGCTAATGACAGCTCACAGCAGGCTAGCAGACAACTTATTTCCTGTCATGTTAAAATAACTTCAACCTCATTTCTTCTTCTTCTACATTTATATTATATTATTATTATTATATTATCATGGAAGTTGTTGATTATTTAAAGTGAAAAATGTGGTAGGTTACACTCTGCAATATGCAAAGCAAAACTGAAAATGTTTTAAATTTGCAGTTAGAGTAAAAGTCTGCGTGTCTTGAGATGTTTTTTTTTTATGTCATGTTTATTTTATCTTCAATATATTTATGTTGTTGAATATTACAATGCCTGCACTTTGGAAGCTCCACTGATCAGAAACACTTAATATTAATATAGTAAGCATCCTAGAAGTTCAAATATGAAAAAAGCTTAATAATTCTTAAAGTTTTCATGTACCAATGTGAACATTAAAACAACCGTTTTAACATGTCAGAGGTATTTTTATCTGACAAGCTCTTTATGTGTACTGATTAATTTGGATATTTATGAAAGAGATTAGTTAACACTGGATTTTATTCCAGGACAACAGATTAAAAGGGGTTTCCTCACTAGAACCAGAAGGTCAGAGCGCACCAGCCCAGTCCTTCCACCACGGCTCCCTGGAGCTCAGAGAACAGACTTTAAGATGCTGCTGTTCGTTTATAAACCAAAGAACTGTTTAGCACCACAATACATTAAAGATCTGCTGCTGTTGTATCAACCTTCCAGACCACTCAGGTTCTGGTTCTGGCCTAGAAGAACCAGAACCAAACATGGAAAAGCAGCATTCAGTTTTTATGATCCTGTGATCTGGAACAAACTTCCAGAAAACTGCAAAACAGCTGAAACACTGAGATCCTTAAATCAAGGCTAAAACCCAACTACTTAGAGTTATAATAACTTTAGCATTGATCAGTATATTTGATGTATATTTGCTTGATGGTATTTGACAAATATGATGTTCATGCTAGTTTCCTAATTGGTGACTGTACGATGTGTTGTGGTGTAAAGCATTTTAAACTGTCTTGTTGCTAAAACAACAGATTATCAGACTTCATATGTAAAATGTGTTGAGAGCCATGCATGCTTTTCTTTTGACTTTGACATTTATGGGCTGCTTTGTTTTTGTTTATCACTTAGAAAACAAGTAGAATGCATAGAGATGTGTGGCTGTAATGTCAAGAAAACATAACAAACCTAACAATATTTAGTTGCTGTATTTAGGATCTGAACTGTTTAGGAAATGTATGATTGAATGATTTTTGTTTCATTTCAAGTTTTCTAACTTCAACTCTAAATGGAAAGTTTCTGTATCTGTGTAAGAATAATCAAATGTTACGACATTTGCTTATTTCAATCATGATAAGAATTGATCAACCTTCTTTAACCTTATGCTGCAGAAGTTCGAGATAAAATCAGTTATTCATCGTCTTGCATAAATGCAGTAAATACACAGAAAGCAAACCAAATGGATTTTGGATTCGCACTTGACTTCTTCCTGATCTGACATGAACGTCTTTATCTCGACTAAGTCACACACTTTAAAATCTTTATTACATCTTTTTTTTTTTCTAATTTCCTGATGCCTTCTGATAACATGAAGCAGGATGCTGATCATTTTTTAACCCCTCACAAATATTATCTATCCTCTGTAAGAATATTAATAGTTTGACATTTCTCTGATGTAATGTGACATTCGACTCCCTTGATGGCTGCCGCTTCCACTGCTCTGCTGAAACGTCTTCAGGCTTTAAAACGGACGTTTGTCTGGTGTCAGGAATATCACAGAAAACCATGAAATAAATACAAACTGATAGACGTGAGCTAAGAATAACTATTGTTGTTATCATTTTATTAACAAAGAAAATATTTTATAAAAAAAAATTACCTAATGGATTAAACCATGATCAAAAGATCACAGGTTTATTTTAAATACAATCACAATAAAAATATTAAGTTGGTGGGTTAATGTATTAATATTATTATTATTTTTCAAGATTTTTTATTCACCAATTAGTGTGTATACAATAAACATTACAAACTGACAAAAATCAAGTAGGGGTATAGATCTCCTAAATAATTAACCCGATAACAGAAGGAGAAAAATCAATAAAAATAAAATAACCAAAAATAACCAAGCAGACTACAAAAACACAAACAGACAAATGAGGAGGTTTACATTAAAAGGAATATTTTGAAAAACAAGAATGAGACACAGAACATAATGAATTGGTGTCACAACAAAAATTACATTTTTTATAGCACATAACTGATGTTATAAAATATAAATTTTTAGACATTTAACATTATATATATGAAATATTAAAAATTATAAAATAATTATTATAAAATAATTATAAAATAACTTTTTATTCCAAAATTAATTTTGGAATAACATTTTGATTGTTCCTTATTATTATTTTTTTTTTCATGAATCTGAATTTATCAGGTTAAATGAAATGTTTTACACGTGTTATGTTGCATTTTGATTGTGGTGAAACAAATAAGAATAATTAAATAATCTTAACTTTAATGTTATGTTGGTTTTTAAGGTTTAGTGCTTACCTGTTGTTTTTCCAGATACCCCTCAAAAAGATTTTTATTTTATGGTTCATAAGTTCATAATTAGCATCTCTTTCATATCATAAATGTCAATATCTTAATTTAATCACACAGGCAATGTTTCTTTAGACAAAAACAGACTGACTTTTTATGTATTCATGCTTCTTTTGAATACAAGACAAAAACTGCTTTTGCTTTATTTTCAATAATCCATAATTTGAGTATGAACCATGAATTAGTGCATAAAAATAATAATAAATCTATATTGTCTACTTTTACACAAATCACAAAAATTTTGTTAGCTGCAGAAAAAAAGCAATAATAATAAAAAAATTGTTAGTAGTTCAATAAATTACAGGTCTGTATCTTTCCATTAATATGATGTCTGTTTGTATTATTTTCATAAATGTTAATAAATTATCTGTGTCTGTGTTGAATTTATTACCTGGCTTTGTTAAATCTCTATAAGGTCTGTTGGGCCCGGATTTTTCACATTCTCACATCTCAAGTCATTTATCATCACAAAGTTATAGTTGACATTTAGAGTTTGTATACATTATATGACGTTTGAGTTATGTTAAATTTGTCTGTGCATTTTTGTGAAAAAACAACAACTAAAAAAGTTTGTACGTTTTTCTTCCAAGCTGCATCTAAGAGTTTAAAGAAGGGCCGTCTGCTGCTCACAGGCATGTTGGCGGGCGTTTCCCTGTCAGTATAAAGTGGAGCAGATCATCATCAGACCTCAGTCGCTTTGCGCTGTGGCGACGATGTGGTTCCTGCTTCTGCTCCTCCACACCTTCGCTCACTTCGGGCCGGTGAACTCAGCAGGTGAGTTACGATTTTATTTTTACTTTTCATTTGTGACAGACGTTACACTTGATCCTGAATTTGCAAGAGAATATTTATTTTCATATCACACTGCAAAAACTCAAAATCTCACCAAGTACTTTTGTTCTGGTTTCTAGAGCAGATATCATGGTACACTTGAAATAAGACAAAACTGACTTACAAGTAATTTGCCAGCAAGATGCTGGAAAGTTTATTTTAAGTCAATAATTACTTAATGTTGATGAAAAAGTATTAGTTCCTTTCGTTTATTTCACTTCTAACATTGGAAAAATGTCTTGTTATAAGGGACCATAAACATCCTATTACATATCATACTTCTTATTTGGCTGTCTTTTTTTCCTTTGTCACTTTCAGTTGTTGATGTCATCAGATTAGAATATCATCTCTCACACTTATGAAAGTAAAAGTGTTTATTAAATATAAATGTGTTAACCACATTATTAAACATCCGCAGATTTTGTTTGATCATTCTACAATTAACAACAAAAGTTCTAATGTTTGGACTTTACACGCAACATTATTTGTTGTTATTTATTTATTTTTTTTATTTTATAAAACTACATTTTTTAAAAAACAATATACAATATTATTATTACTTAATAATATGGCAGTATTAGGCAACAAGTCATTTTCTGTATTTGAACAGAAACTTATACAGATGTGAAATTCTTTATTTAGTAGTTGTCAACATTATGATCTAACTGTTAAATATTTGAGTTTTTTAAATTTATTTTTATTATTAAAACATATTCAGTCACAAGCAGAAATTTAGATTTGTTTAGATCCTGATGGGCCCATACCGATGGGCCCCATCATTAAATTGGGGGCATTTATTGATGCATTTGAACAAGTCAGTATTCAAATATATACATACATCAAATATGAATATTTGGTTAAATATTAGATCTTCTGTCAAGAAGCAAGCTCAAATATTCAGCCTGAATTGTAGAAGAAAAATATTATTGGCTACAAAAAGTTGATTCTAAGGGACATTTGAGAAAAAGTGTGATCGGGGTGCTGTGGTTACGCACAACTCACATATGGAGGCCTGAGTCCTCAATCTGGCCGTCGCCGGTTCGATTCCCGGCCTGATGACTTTTGCTGCATGTCTCCCACTCTGTCATTACCCACTTTCCTGTTTAACTACTTTCAAATACAGGCCACTAGAGCCAATAAAATCTTTGAAAAAATAAAAAAAAATAATATTCTTGTCTGAGGTCTGTATACATCTTGAAGCATGTATGTATAATTTCTGACTGTGCATATTACAGATAATACAAAATAAATTCAAACTTATGTACAGAGTCCCTTTTTATTTATTTATTACAATGGTTTCTTGAATAATAATTTCACTGAATTTTTTTTAGAAAAGCTTCACATTAAGCCTAAACCTATCAAACTTATTTCCCATGATGACAGTATGTAAACATTTGACATGTTGTACTGTGAAAGTGAGAGTTTATTGCTTCAAAATGCTATTATTTTCTGCAAATAATTTAACTTAAAATAAACCATGAAATGTCTTGTAATGAAGCTTAAAGCTTGCCGGCATATTGCCTGAGTTTTATTAACTTATTTTTTATTTCATTTTTTTATAATTTTTTTGTGTGTCATTAATCAGTCAGGCTCTAACATTTCAGTGAACACACAAATAAATTATTATCTGAAACAATAATGTTCAAGGAAATAAGTCAAATTAAATTAGTGTAAGGATGCCTTTTGAGGTGTGGAAGTTTTATGGAGAGGATTTAAAAAAACAACACACAAATTAAACCTCAGATATTTATAATAAATGGGTTTTGTATATAAATGTCTCCACTCATGTATCCACCTTCTTTATGAATATTATTCAATATTCAAATAATTTTATTTTGCTTCAAAGAAAATATTTTGTTAGAAAGATAGATTATTACCTTTAGAACTTCAAACTACATATTTAGTAAGATAAAACTTAATATTTAGTTACCGTAGCTTCAAACTAAGTATTTAGTGAGTAATCTAACTTTTTAACTCCAATCTAAGTATTTATCTCAGGACTAACTATTTAGCTAATTAGCCAAGTCACTTGCCTATTAGAAGAAGTGAGCTGTCAAAATAAAAGCTGGATGCTCTGAACTTCTGCTGCATTGCTGAGGCTGAGTCACTTCAGCATCATGTTCACATGTTGGTAAATGTCTGTATTGCCATCTTTAGTTCTAAGCTGAAATATCGTACAAGTCGAGAGAAGAAATGATGATAAAAACGTGACATGAAGCGATTCGGTCTCACCAAAAACCAGCTTTTATTTTGGTAGTCCACTTCCAATAATTTGTGTATTACCTTAATATTTAGCTCTGAATTTAAAATTTTATTTGAAGCTAAATATTTAGATTGTTTACTAATACATTTTTGACTGAAATGCACATGCATGAGGAGAACATGTGAACCCTGTCAGAAAAACCCCTGGCTGTGTTTAAAAGTGCCTACTATTCTGACTTGACTTGCAGATGGATGAAAACTTCTGACTGGTGCAAAACAAAGACTGCTTTTGAACATGATGCCGATGTGTGATGCTGCCTCTCAGAAAAATGCTTTTCTGCTTCATAAATCTCTCATTTTTAAACCAGATGCAAAACAAGGGAAGATCATCCTACGGAACGAAAATGACGCTAACCCCTGTGAAGGACATGTGGAGGTTTATTACGACAACGAAATGGGCTATGTTGGAGACAAAAATTGGAACGAAAAAACTGACGAAGTGGTGTGTAAATCCACTCACTGTGGACGACCAGTGGGAAACTCCAACGTGTACAGGTCCTACAGCCGCCCAGTCTGGCTGAATGAACTGGATTGCAAAGGGAACGAAGAAAGTCTGTGGGACTGTGACGGCTGGCCTGGTCCAAGCGTCAGCTTTTACCGAAAGCCCACGGTGAAGAAGGTCAAATGTTCATGTAAGTCTTTGATAATTCACATTACACGTATCCATGAACAACATAACCAATCAAAGTCCAATATTCTGTTTCAAAATGCTGAAAGTGTTTTTAACATTTTTTTTATAGATAATATCAGCTTCCACTTGGAACAACATAAGTGTGAAGGAGCGGTCAAGTACACAATTCAGTCTGACAAGAAGGAAACTGGTTACATCTGCAATGAGGGGTTTGGTAAGAGCCCACCTCAGATCCTCACAGTAAAACATGATTCTGTAAAAGAGCTCAAAGGAAAAATTGACTCATTCTGAGTGGGAGGGTGTCATACTGTATCCTCATTTATTTTTATTCTGATTCACATTATTGAGTGATGGCCTAAGTATTTTATTTTATTTTTTTTATTTTTTATTTTTCCAAAAGTGATTTTTTTCCCCCCGCCAACATCACTTTTGATAATTCTGAGTGGGCTATTTTTCTTAGATATTATTTGTAGAAGTCGTATAAGTCATACTCTGAGTAAATAATTATCCCTCCTGAAAGAATTGGGCATGAAATGACCGACAAAGGCTCAAAAGGGAAGAACCAAACCCCAACGCTGCCCAAAACAAAATACACACTTTTATCTTTACAAATGTATAAATGTTTCTTTGATCAGAAGCAACAATAACATCATGAAAAGTTCGAGTGAAATTACTTCAGTATGTATTTTCTTTTATAATTTATATCAAAGACAATGTTGTCATTTCAAACACATCTTAATCATTTTTATATTTGGAGAAAAAAAGTGAAACTATCAGTTTAACTACTGACATTTTCCTAACATTTTCCTGACATTTTTACAGTAGAGTTTTTGACAATGTAACAAAGCTTCTGAGGGATTTTGTGTTTTTAATATTTTCTTTGCATTCTTCTTGTGCTATTGCAGCCTTGTTCTTGAAATAATGCTTTATAATCACTCAGAAATGAATCACTTTTGAACTTTTCCTTCTTTCTATAATTATTTTCATGAATGCAGGAGCAGATGATGCCACACGTTTGTGCAAAAGCATTCCTGGCTGTGGGGAGACTGGAAAAATTGTGACATCTCAATGGATGAGGACTGAAGGATTCATGAGTTCGCAGCAGGGGGCATTCAAAAAAATAAATTGTTCAGGCATTCAGAACGTTAAACATCTGTGGCAGTGCATAGAATCACATCCCTCAAAATGCATTTTGCCTGCAGCGGTCAGTTGTACAGGTAACAAACACTGTGTGATCCCGACATCATCTGTGAAACTGTTGTGAGACTGAAGCAGATGTAAATCCTTTGATTGGTTTTCAGACCACAAAAGATTGCAGCTGAGAGGAAACACTGCCAACGTTTGCTCTGGGCAACTGGAAGAGGAGGAGAATGACAAGTGGAAAAAACCCAAAAATCAAACGATTCCTGACTTGTGTAAGAAACTACACTGCGGTGAAACCTCTCAACAGAATGCCGCAAACGACAATGTGCATTGCCCAGGTAATCCAGTTAGTATTTAGCAAAGTAGTTTTATTTGTGATTTTGTGATCAGTTCCCTTCCTCTTCATTTATGTATTTGTTGAAAATAATAAATTAGAAGAGCTGCATTTTGCACTTATTTCGTTTTTTCCTTTTTTAATTTATTTTTCTTTCTAAACATAGACAAAGTGAAAGTCCTTCTGACAGATGACAGTGACAGAGAAACCAAGTGTTATGGTTACGTCAAAATACAAAAGACTCAAAAGAATGATAAAAAAAGCCATGTTTGTGGTGATGACTGGACTGAGAAAGAATCTGAAATGGTCTGCAAAGAACTGAATTGTGGGAAGGTGAGTCTTCAGGGTTAACTTGCTGGTCTCTGTCGTCATTTTGATTGATACAGTGAAGCCCAAACATATTCATGACCCTGATAGATTAAGGTTGACCGTGATATTAGGTTGTGTTCAGCACATTCCTTTCAACTGAAACCAACATTAATGCTTTAGAGCAACTCAGGAAGATTCCAAACTTAAACCTGATAGAGAATCTGATCAACATCAGGACCTTCAAATACTTGAGGTCTTATATTTCTCCTATATTTGGTAGATTTGTCTTTGTTATCCAGATGATTTGTCTGGATACCAGTGAAAACTAGAACTGAATACTGAGAAGGGTATTAATAATTTTGACAGGCCATTTTCTAAAAAGTACATGACATAAGTAGGTTAAATTATTTGTTTAATTGAGATTTTTAAGGCTTAATAAAAAGCCTAAAAAGTCTTATTGTCACTGAATATGACTTTTCTAAGCCATCTCTGTTCATTTAAGCATCAGCAGAGTCAACATATTCTTTGAAAGATTATTCTCTTCATTTCATGTTATTCTTTTGTGTTTTGAAACAATCAGCCTCTTTGTCTTTTCTGTTTATTAAAAGCACCTGAAAGCTGTCATTACATTTCTTTCAGGTGATTAAGGAGTTGAAAACCATAAACGGAAAAAATGGGATAATGAACCATGTGAAGTGCACAGGCAGTGAGTCCTCCCTGTGGTACTGCAGAGCCGAACATCGCAGTCAAAAGTGCACATCTGCTCCCTATGTTGTCTGTCAAGGTGGGACTGCCGATCAGAAAGTTTTGAAGCAACTCAGTGACATCTCTAGCTGTCTAAAGATGGTTTCCAGTGCTTTAACCTTCTGTTTTCCACTTGGTTTCAGGTAGTCGGGAAGTCAGACTGCAGGATGGCCCTGGAAAGTGTGCTGGTAGATTGGAAGTTAAGGATGAAGGCCAGTGGAAAAGGGTCAGTAAGGAAAACTGGGATGGCAGTTATACAAAACACGCCTGCAAGCAGTTGGACTGTGGGGATGATGGAAAAGACAAATCTGATTCTGATGAATTCAGCCAGGGCACTGGTGAAATGCTGACCTTCAGGTGTCAACAGAGTGACAAAAACCTGGCTGACTGTACAGCCACTAACACCAACAATCAAAATAGGAATGAGAAAGCAGTGCAGCTAATTTGCAATGGTGAGTTGTTGTTTTTTTCCCCCCTTTTTTTGTTTGTTATTTTAACACTTTAACACTTTTACAACCAGAAACATTCCCAGATGTTTCTGGTAGTAACAATAGAATGTGAAATATTTACAGAAACGATGCAGAAAGCAAAAGACACAACTGTGCATGTGTGTGAAAATAACCAAGGGACCATTTGAACCCCAGTTTAGTTTAACTTATGGGGGCCATTTCAAATTCTACTCTAGCACCACCGCTGATATTTTTAATTCTTGATCATTTTTTAACATTTACAATGACATAAATTATTTGATCAAGGAGTTGTAGTTACTTCATTCATCCAATTTACCAGAGAAAATAGTCCAATATCTCTTTTAAACTGTAGTTTGTAACTTTTACAAAAATATGTTTTTTACATAATTGTAAAAATTATCAGTATGTCGTGACAGTATAATAGGACACAGATAATTCTCTGCCTTCTCCCAGTGCTAATTGCAGTAATACACCAGAAACCAAGAGGAGGGTCTTAGTGCTGTCAATCACTCTCGTACCCACCCCTCCCCTTTGATATCCAGGATAGAGTGGGATATCTTATGCAGGTTATCAACAAGCTCCTTCTAAAACAAACTCAACTGTGAAACTGAATCCAAAGTATTAGTTTAAGTGAGAAAAATATTTTGATTACTGTTATTATTACAATATTTGTGCGACAAAGGTTGAACTTTTGGTAACACTTTATTTGAAGGGGGGTGAATAAGACTGTCATGACACTGTCATAAACATGACATAACACCTGTCATGAACATGAATAAGCCTTCATGAATATTTATGACTGTTGTCATAAAGCGTCATTCGGTAAATTATGACACTTTTAATACAAAGTTGACATTATTCAAAATGTCTTTGTTATGACAACTTGACATTAACCAATAAATCATTACTGTTTAAACTTTACCTTTAATAACATAAAGTTACCTAATTTTTAAAGTGCAATCAGTAATACTTTTATAACAAATTTATATCAGTAATGATTTCTTGGTTAATGTCAAGTTGTCATAACAAAGACATTTTGAATAATGTCAACTTTGTATTAAAAGTGTCATAATTTACCGAATGATGCTTTATGACAATAGTCATAAATATTCATGAAGGCTTATTCATGTTCATGACAGGTGTTATGTCATGTTTATGACAGTGTCATGTTAGTCTTATTCAACCTCCTTCAAATAAAGTGTTACTGAACTTTTTAACACCTTCATTAAATGCACTGTTACCCAGATATAATGTACAGGTGTTTATTTACGACATATTAGGATTGCAATTAAATAAGCAGTATTATATTAAATTGAGCTTCATATCATGCCATAATGATGTTTCCTCATTAAAAACATAACTGGAGTATTACTTTTGATTCTTTCATGCATGTTATTCTTTCATGGCAACCATCCAGCTGTGCAAAACGTCTGGGTGGACCTAGCTCTGCCTTTGAGATGCAGCTCAGACGCCTCACAGACCAGTCCTCCCCTGCGACTCCCCCACTCAGCTCCTTCAGACTAGCCAACATCTATTAGCAAACGCCTGGTGGAACTGTGTCTGCTGAGCTCAGTGTCACTCTGGTTAAAATGTTGTTAAAGGATAAACAGAGGAGGGATGTTGTGACGACTTCCTCAAGGCGGAGTTTCAGAAAGAGCAGGAGATTTTAAAGTTGATAAATGAAACATTTTTATAATTTCTATGGAAAATACATAATAATGACCCTTTAAAAGAAACCATAATTTAATTGACATGATGAGAAACGTGTTTTCATTTGAGGAAGCTAATCAAATGATTAGTTTTAACTGAAGGCAATTTCAGTTAAATATTTGCAAGGTTTGATCTGAAAAAAGCTGCAGCTGCACCTCCTTCACGGCTCTTGTCTTTGTTTGCACAGAAAACAAGTTGCTATTTCTGGATGGACCCCAATCATGTTCTGGCGATGTGGCGATCGAGTACAAAGAAGAACTCTATTGGCTCTCAGGGTCAAACGAAAGATGGAATAAAGAGTTAGCCAACAAAGTGTGCCAGCAGATGCACTGTGGGAACGCGACAAGACACAATCAGAGCTCTCCTGGAGTCAAAAATCGCATGTGGAACGAATCATTTAGCTGCTCATCTGATCAGAAGTCAATCTTTGACTGCAACAAAACACAAATTAACTCAAGTAATTCAACTATTGCTCATGTGGAATGTGAAGGTAATCCAAATGCTAAACATATCAGCATATAATGAATTAGTTTTTTGGTGGAACTTTTAGAAAAAAACTAACCTTTTATTCTTTGTTTTCCACACCACAATAGGAAATATTACAGTGACTTTGACGGACACATGCTGGGGAATGGTCAACATTTCTACAGGAAATGAGACCGGTTATGTAAGTGGAGCGCACTGGTCAGATACGCTGTCCAAGGAGCTGTGTAAAGAACTCGGCTGTGGGACTGAGATTCTAAAACCCATAAAAAAGCCTGGTACAAGCGATGGAATTAAGTTCAAAAGTCTGTTTAAAATGAAGAATAGCATCAATATGAGGCAGTATAGCATTGTTAAAATGGAGATGAATCCAGAATCCACAAAGAATCAAGATTCCAAGAAACCTGCCTATGTTGTTTGTAAAGGTATTGGCTTGTTTTTTGAAAAAAAAAAAAAAAAAAAAAAAAAATGTTAAAACTGGTAGTATTTTCTTTGGTTTTCGCCAAATTTAAAAAAAAAATTACTGTTTTTGTTTCAGGCAGCATTAAGCCAAGATTTAATGATAAGGATAATCAGCGTCACAAATGTTCTGGAAACGTTGAGGTGTCTTACGAAGGCCAATGGTTACCAGTGAGCAAAAAGACTCTCGACAACAAGGAAACTCAAAACACCATCTGTACGGAGCTGCAATGTGGCAACGGTCTGAGCTCAAAGCCCTACTTTGGGCCTAAACCAACAGAAAATCATGTCATCATAATACAGGAATGTTCACAAAAGACAATAGCTGAATGTAAAGTTGAAACGGCCGAGTTGTCTGGAAGCAACAGCCAGACTTCAGACCTTGGAGGCCTCCACTGCTCCAGTTAGTGTGATTCTTATTTGTTTCGAAACATTTCTGCTTAAAGTATTTTAGCCATGCTCTCATATGATTCCTGCCGTTTGTCTTAGACTGGAAGACTTTGGCACTGGAAGACTTTGGCCCTTCACAGACGTCCTCTGAGAACATCTGTAAGGGAGACCTGGTTGTTTACTCCAACAAGGAATCTGAGCCCAAAAGAAATTTTGTCTCCAGTCAAGAGTTTTCAAAAGACGTGGGGACGAAGCTTTGTGAAGCTATGAAGTGCGGGAACTACAAAAGATACAGAAACTCAACTGAACTCCTCAAGGCTGACAATTGGTATGAAGGAATTTTTAAGTGCAAAAATTCTACCAATATCTGGGATTGTGAAACACAGAAACAGCAACGAGATCAGAATGAAACAGCAAAACTCTTCATTGAATGCCATGGTAAGATTTATTTTGTGGTGGATTATTCTTTAATAATTACAGCCTCACTGACAGTGTTAGAAACGTAGCTGTGAAAATAAACCATGATGGAAACAGAGGCTACAGACAAATTCTACAGCATTTTTGTTTTTCAACAACTACATTTTATTTTTAGGAAAAATCTGCAGTCAAATTTGAATGTCTATTGAAGCTACAGTTCACCTTCAGTGTTGTGTAAACTTCAATTGTAATACTTCCTCTGCTTCTAATAAGAACTAAATGCCTAATGGTCATTTGGCCTACTTACAGATTTCTTCTATTTTTACTTCTTTGTCACCATTCAATATTTCTGATCAAGCAAATTTTTAAAATCAGACAAAGATAACCTAAGTTATTACAAAGGGTATTTTTCAAAGGATGATTTTATTTATTAAACTTGTAGAACTCAGTGTTTAGTTGACACAGTTGATGTTGTCTGCTCTATCTTCATTCAGAACAAATATCAGTTTGACTTTTTCTGCTTTTGTTTACAGGTGAACCAACTGTTAAGCTTTCAGCAAATGGAGAGCTGTCAATAGATGATGCTTCAGTCTGCAACAGTCACTGGAAAGAGGAATATTCACACATGGTTTGCCAACAGCTGGGAAGAGGCAATGCCATTCCTAATCTGAGCAAAAACCAACGTAAAACTCTTACAGTTTCCTATCACGTCCACTGTGAGAACCACAATTACCTCATTGGTCAGTGCCAACGAACCAAAGGGAGGTGCAACGAAGGGCCCGTATTTATCTACTGCAGCCGTAAGTGTTCATCCACCATATTCATTCATCCATCCATTTTCTTTACACCCTTGTCCCTTGGTGGGGTCGGGAGGGTTGCTGGTGCCTATCTCCAGCTAACTTTCCAGGCGGGAGGTGGGGTCACCCTGGACAGGTTGCCAGTCTGTCACAGTGCAACACAGAGACACACAGGACAAACAACCATGCACACACACTCACATCTAGGAGTACCTGGAGAAAACCCACACATGCACAGGGAGAACATGCAAACTCCATGCAGAAAGACCCAGGCTGGGAATCGAACCCAGAACCTTCTTGCTACGGGGCAACAGCAACAGCTCTACCAACTGCGCCACTGTGCAGCCCCCTATTTATTTATTTACTTATTTATTTACTTTTCTTGTCTGAGAATTTACTTCTATACTAAATGACATGTGAAATACTTGTTTTGTGTTCTTAGTCCACTGGAAAAGTCCCTTTTAAATGACCTGGAGCAAGATCTGAAAGAATATTTATTCATCATTATGATATTTATGTACTAACAAATTCAAATCAGATTATCTGGTGGAAAGGAACTGATTATTTTGCCACATTCTACAGAAGGGCATGTCATATGTTTAAAAAAAAAGAAAACTTTTTTGTCAGACAGAAGTCATGACTACATTTTCTGTCATGTTTAAGTTTCCAACAAATGTGTTTTTAATTTGACTTTATATCTTTTTGAATTGCAGGTGACGTGGAGTTTAACACAACAGACAGTTGTGGTGGTGTGCTACGTATCAAATATCAGAAAACCCCAGACAAATATGTGGAAGTGTGCCCAGCCAACTTTACAAGAGAGTTATCAGATAAATTGTGCAACAAATTAAATTGTGGAATTTTTGATTCAAACAAGAAAAAAGACATTCCACAGGTAAATCTTCAATCCTGTAAATATTTGGACAGGTATTTGAGTCTTACTCATTTCACGTAAAATAGTGTTAACTGAAGTTTTATTTTTTACAAGACCAAAGTGGAAAAAAGTTTCGACTGTGGCAGTTCCTACAAAGACCCGCGCTACTGTGTCTTAAAGGAGACCTGTCAAAATCCTACTTCTTTTTTCTGTAAAGGTAACTACAGCAGAGGACAAATATTCACTGGTCACTTTTAGCGTTTCATTGCAATATTCACATTTTCTCTCAGTTGTGATGCAAAGATGGAGGAAAGGAAATAACATCTAATGGCCTTCCTTCTGATTCCTGTTCTGATCTCAGGTTACCAGGAGCCACCAACACAACCTCCCCCAACGGAACCAACAGATCCAGTTCCTATTATTGTTGGAGTGCTAATTGTTCTTATCCTGGTTTCATTGATTGTGGTATTTGTGCGATACCGCATTAAGAGGAAGAACAGGAAATCCATGATGCCATGTAAGTACTCTGAAACCATTTCCACTAAATGCTCAGTAGATGTTTTTATCCATTAAAATAACAACTGTGGTTCTTTGTCTGAGCCCAAGTCAGAGTTTGAGCCAATGGAGGACAAAGGTGTGCTGCAGTGTGTTTCCTCTAGGGGGCAGTCTGTCTTCATGCTTCCTGAAATCGGACCTTGGCGTAATGTCCAAGAAAACACAATGAAGTGTTCTCATTGTTGAGCGGAACGTCAGTAAAGGGTTCTGTGGGTTACATTCACCATGAACCAACTCTACACTGATAGAAACAGAGGCAAGAATCTGATATTAGAAACAAAACTGCTTATTAAAAGAGTCTGTCTGAACATTTTTCTTATGAGTTCCCCTTCTATATGTATATAGGCAAATGCAAAGTTAACATTGCACATACAATTCAAATTAAAACCTGAAGAGAAAAAAAGTCTAATTTATTTCAAAAGACACTGGACTGGTCAAAAACAGCTGAGATGGCTTTTATTTACAAAATCAAATATTTACTGGATGAAGTGAAAGTGATTTAGCTTTCCTGTGAATTAGTACCAGGGTCATGCTAAGAACAAGTCATAACTATGAGAGTAATTTTCATGAGAATAAAGAAAATAATAAAGTCGTACAGGAATAAAGTTTATTCCCAAAATATTATGGCTTTATTCTTGTATTATTAAGATTTTATTCTCCTACAACTGTATTCTTGTGGTATTATGACTTTATCATTATAATACCATGATTTTATTCTCAAAATATTATGACTTCTTGTATTATTTCGATTTTAATCTTATATATTATTATCATAATATATGACTTTATTCTCTTCATTTCATTACTGTTTTCGTAATTTTATAACTTATCTTTTCACTTTTTCTCACTCTGTCATAATTGGCCTATATTTAGATGCATAAATAATATTTTTGATAACTGCTATGCCTCTGTGTTGTGTGCTGTCAAACTGCTTTCTCAGCTATTCCAGTTCCCAGTGATTTGACTAGACTCCACAGTCCCTCTGCATTTCTTGGCTTTGCCTCCAACAGTTTGATGCCACCTGTCTGGTTTTCTGTCAGATGAAGGTTCAGGGCTTGTTGTGCTGAAACCAAGACACTGCTCGCTTACGGCTGTGTTTGGAGTCATTAACTGTGTTTCCATCAACACTTTTTTTAATGCACATTTTGAAGTATTTCATTAGAAAATGATGAAATACTTCTCAGAATTCCTAGATATGGAAAATTAATTAACCTGTTTTTTAGAAACAAGAGACTGAGATTATTTCTCAATCTCTTATTTCTCTGAGATTGAGAAATAACTTTCTCAGTCTTGTAAAAATGTTTGCGGTGGTTTTTGGCTTTTCTGAAAAATTGCTAAGATGCTAAAGTAAAGATGGAAACATATTTGCCAAATAAGTTCTGATGTAGTGAACGCTACCCACCTACAGGTGGGTCTGTGTCACGAGACTCAGAAACATTTCGTGGCCTAAACCTCCAGCTCCAGTTTTGAGTGATTCATTCTAGTTTGTGACGTTTATATCTCATTTCTTACAGCGACAAAACAACTACATGCAAACTGACAAAATTACCCATTAGTTGATTCGCTCCAAATCAGGGATGGGAATGCACCTAACTCATGTTTTTCTTTTTTTGCGACATTTTAAAGGTTCACTCAAGAATTCACCTAAGAATTGGATGGAAATGTAGCTACTGCTATATTTCCTCTTCAGAATGAGGCAACATGCTTTTATTAAAAGCATGTTGCCTCAGTGCTTGTTAGATCCAAAAACAAGAATTTTGCTTTCATCTTTTCAAAAATGATGCCTAACGTCTGTTTGGGTCAGTTATTGTTTCTCAAAAACACTGTTTGTGCCTTTCTTTTAAAGTTCAAAGAAGTCTTTTAGTTTTACCAACATTCTATTTGTATTGTTTTTTTCTTTGGTGGTGAGAGTCATAGGTCACATTTAGTCATTTTTCAACAGTGGAACTTTGTGAAAGCAGGTTGCTGACGTTGAACTGCGATTACTTTGAACTCGGTGGTCAATTTGGACGTTTGAGTCTTCTGACAGGTGTTTCCATTTATGTTTTTGTTTTTAGTGTTTTAAAATCTATCAGTAAATTTCTGACCTGTTTCTAAAGCAGCAGATATGGAAGAAGCAGACTGGGATAGTGGAGAGTATGAAGACGTCGACAAATCAGATGAAATGGGAAGCTTCAATCGTGGCAGTAAGTACAACTAAGCAGTTCATTTCAATAGATTTAAATTTATTTATCTTTTAATTTTTGAAACAAAGATGAATGGCTTATGAACGGCCATTAATATTCAATCAGCAGACGTTTTGCTTCGTCTGAGCTCTGAGTTTTTAATGTAGGATTCAGATCCGACTCAGACGTGGAGAAGGAGAGAGATGTGGAGAGCAACAAGTCCTACAACTATGACGACGTGGATGAGGTGACCGAGGCTCAGCCTCTCACACCTCAGGGCTCCGTGGTCCGAGCTGCTAAAGACCAAGACCTGCAAGACGGGGTTGATAAGCCAAGTGATGGAAAGTTTTCATCCGGTTTCAATCATCATTTCAATACGCTGAATTCACCTGGCTGACTGCTAGCTGTTTGTCTTTGAACAGACGGTGTGACCTACGAAGTGGAAGACTCACAGGAAAACTACGACGACATCGATGCCAGCCCTGAGAACGCCAAAACCACGCCTGAAGTCCATGACGGGCCCAAGCCTGCGCCCGATGACGATGAAGAGGGACCTAAAGACCAGTTCCAGAAAAATGAAGACTTTTTTCAGGACGGGTGAGCCTGAACTGGGTGAAAATTCAAATCAAACAGAATTCTGGTCAAAGACAAAATGGATGACCCCAAAAACCTGTCTTCAGTTTAACATGAAAACTAACAATAATGCAGAATGTTGAAAAGCTGAAAGGTAGTAAAATCAGTGGAAGGCAGTAGAAACCAGTAGAACCAGAAGTCAAAACAGAAAAGCAGACTTGCAGAATGTTGAAAAGCTGAATGTATTTCTGGGAAGAATTATAGACAAACTGAAACTTTTGTATCTTCAAATTATGTATATCATACCAGAAGTTGCAAAACCGATTAGTTTAATACCTTACATTAGAGCTTTATTTACAATAAAGTATTAGAGCCAGGCTAAGATGTTTTTAAAGTCATATTATTACCAGAATAAAGTCATAATAGTAGGAAAATGAAGCAGTAATTTTATGAAAACTTATACACCAAAAATAATAACAAGTTAAAATGAAAAATGTTGCACGTCTTGTGACTAACTAACTAATTTGAAGAAGTTATGCTTTGGCATCGGTTTTACAAATAAGAAAATATTTCATCTTTTAACACATCACCAAACTAGCTGAGCTGGTCACTTGACTAGCTGACGGCATCATAACTCATTAAACATTCATCTCATAATGATTTTATTCTCATAACTTTGTGACTTTATTTTCATATTATTATGACTTTATTCTGGTGATTTAAAAAAATAAAATGTCAGTCTGGCACATTAGACTCTCTCCTACTTATTAAGTGATTTACTTTTTAGCAATATGAAAATGTAAAACAAACAATAAAAATTAGATAAACAGACAATAATAATACAGTACATAATACACAATAACAGTATATGTTTTAATTTTATTGTGCATTTACATGAGTTACATCTATTACCCCACAACATATTTATCTTTTCTTAATATTAATACATTCTTATTGTGCGATTTTTACTCAACTGCATAAACTTACTGTAATAAATGCTACGATATTTCTAAACATTTCACTGAGAATATGCTACTGAAATATTAGATTCCTTATTATTTATTCTGGTTTTGACCACATGTGTAGCAGTGGTGAGAATTGTGTCACAGTGTTTTCTCTGCTTTATCATACTGGCTGTGAAGAGTGAGAGGTAGACGGAGAACTCGTTGGTGTTCATTGATAATCCTTCCCTGTTAGTTTGTTCCTGATCTGGAGGTTCGCTGCATTCAGAGAGATTAGACTGTAAAAAAGAAACAGCTAGCCAGTTTAATTAGTTCCTTCTCACTATACGGGAATGTGCTATATTTAACTAACTGCTAGGAGTGCTGGTTCCATATTAGTAAGAAAGTTAGTTAGTTAGTTAGTTAGTTAGTTAGTTAGTTAGTTAGTTAGTTAGTTAGTTAGTTAGTTAGTTACAGTTATATCTTGTACTTTAGTGAAGTTATTGGAGCAGGTCATATTTTGTTTGTTTTCAACTGTAAATACAATGTATGTAAAAAACCAGCATATATATAAAATTACTTTTGTCATTTTTTTTCTATTTTAAAGATTATCTAGATTTTTCCAAGTTGTGTTTTAGACAAGCTTTTAATTACAGCTGTAAAATTTTAAGTTTGTTTTAAAAAAAAACTCATTGCAAACTTTTATCTGTATTGTAGTCCTGCTATGTGTTTTTATGACTGCTTTAGGCTCACTCGTTGTATTATAGTCCTCATATACAATACATCCACTTCATATATTTTGTCTTTGTAGTAAGCAAGCTGTTTGACCGATAAACTGAAATAAAAGTCATATTTAGCACGTCTCAGCTGTTCATATGGACAGTTTTGTGCTTACTCAGAGGTTTTCTGTGCTGTAATCTTCGGCACCAGGTGGAGCGCCTCAGATTCTGCAGCTTTCTCTGGAAGCAGCTTAGATGTTGAGTATCAAACTGTATGTTTAGTAGATCTTATATAGTTTGATACACAGCACAATAAGCTGTTTTATCCAACAGACATCTAGTTTTTTATTATTGTTTTACGGTAAGTATAACTCATACTACAGCTGTTGTCCATTTTTCATAAATCACAATAAGGTTTTGTTTTGTGTTGAACCTTAAAGGGGCAGTATTATGTAAAACCTACTTTTTTGAGCTGTACATCATGTTATAATGTTATGGTTGATTCTTTCATACGTATTTGGGAAATGGCAACTCTTCAGCTGAGCAAAGTGTCTGGTTGGACCGAGCGCCGCCTTCTGGATGCAGCTTCTCCTCAGAGCTGCAGTTTCCAAGCTTGTGAGTTTCCACCTCATACAGCCAGCAGTCCCCCAGTCAGCTCCTTCAGACTAGCCAGCAGCAATTAGCCAACCCCTTGGTGGAGTGGAACTATGCATTGAAGGCCATGTGTCAGAAAGAACAAGTGTCTGTTTTTAAAGCAACAGAGGCCCAATTTCAAGGCATTAATTTACAAAGTCACATTTCTTTTTGGTCATATTTGTTTAACAACTAAAGTTAACACAGTTACTTGATTGTGCTATAAAATGGCACTTTGTGCCTGAAAAACATAATACTGCCCTTGTAACTTTTTCAACAACCATTCTCTCCCAGAGTTACACAAAGGCACTTGGAGTCTTCAAATGTTTCAAAGAGTAACACCATCCGCCAGGCGGTGACAGATCTGCAGGAGTCTGATATGTTTAGCGAGAACAGAGCCAAGAGCCTCTGAGATCACTGAGGCCCTGATGTATCCACAGGGACTCATTTGTATCCACCGGCCCTCAAGTGATGTGTCAACATCATGCCCAGCCTCTCCACCGGAGGCTTAGCTGGAGATCATGATTTAGCATTAACTCTGCTTTGTGCCTGAAGCCTAAATAGACACAGTGGACACATTCCTATTTTTTAACAGACACTATTTTTCATTTTCTCATAGCTTGCAATCAGAGTTTAATGTACAAACAAAGAAAGTGGCAAATGCAAGTCAAAAACCTCCTGCCTTATTCTTGTAGTTGAATAAGGCAGGAAACAGAGCCAGACCAAGTTATAAGCAACTGAAGCAGCTGCCAAGGATGTCCACCCCTGTATGAGGCCCAAAGAAAGAGACCTGACTACAATCTGACAGTCTGTGGATCCAAGAGACGCGGCTGACGGCAGTGGTGGGAAGTAACGAAGTACAAGTACTTCGTTACTGTACTTAAGTACAATTTTCGTGTATCTGTACTTTACTTAAGTAGATTTAATAATGGGTACTTTCTACTTTTACTCCACTACATTTTACAGTAAGTATCTGTACTTTCTACTTCACTACATTTCTACAAAACTGTCGCGTTACTCGTTACATCCAAGTCGCATTGCTCTTTTTTTTCATTAAAATGTGAAGTTCAGGGACTTAAGGTGGCGCCGTAAAATCCAAGCAATAACGTGACTTACATGTCTGTTGTCACCCATCGCCTCCCCCTTTACTCGCACACGGAGCTCCAGACATGTGCAGTGGTTTCCTCTGAGCGGGAGAAGATGTCTGTCTAATCGTCAGTAACATAATAGCGCTGCAAAAATAATAAGATATGGCGGCATGTAAAATAAGCAGCGCTTCGCTTTCACAGACGGTGGGGACTTAGTCCAACTTTTAGCATTACTGGGAAGGAAAGCTTAAAGAAAGGTAAGATCTGTGGACGTGATGCTAGCAAAGCTAGCTGTACAGAGACACATGTTGCATCTGGATGAAAAAAAGTTGTCACTAATGCCCTGAATTATTGTGTGGAGGTGTTGACTGAGGTGTCGTTTATATGGGACAACGCTGTGACCAAAGTGCAATATAGTGATATGACATTCAGAAACGATCCGGTTCTTCTGGACGGATCTTTACTGATTAAATTTATTTCAGCTCTAAGTATTTAATATCTAGGTGTTTTATGGGAATGTGGATCTTTCAGATCAATTTGAGAAGCAATTTTGATAGGTAAAACTTAATTTTTTTGTGTCACGTAGCGCGGGGTGCTGGTCTTGACTTGCTCTTGGGTAGGTGGTCTTGACTACCACACTGCTACTGGCTCCTTGGTTCACATAATGAAATTGTATTAGGGATTAGGTAATGCATTCAGCAAGTACTTTTACTTTTAATACTTAAGTATTTATAAAAGCCAGTACTTTTTTACTTTTACTTTTACTTAAGTACAAATATTAATGTGGTAGTTTTACTTTTACTTAAGTACATTTTTTGAGTACTTTCTCCACCACTGGCTGACGGTGAGGACATCAGAGACTTGGAGCTCATCACCAAAAATAAATAAGACACCTGCTGTCAATTATACTTTTGTACAAAGTATAAAGTTGTACAAATGATACACAAATAGCAAGGTGCACCACCTGAGGAAAACATGGCATTTTCAGGAAAAAAAAACAACAACAAAAAAAACAGAAAATATATATAAAAAACACATTTTCATGTTTTTCACTCAATAATATATTTTATCTATAGTTTTTATTTTCAGTTATAATCACATAAATTCTGATTGAATTTGGGGAAAGTTCTATTTCAGAAAACATTTATGCAACTTTTGAATTGTTAATGTAATATTTTATTAGCAGTTCAATCCATTTTATTTACAGATATTTTTCCCAAAATCGTCATTAAAAGAACAGTACAAAAAAGTTTATGATTGTTTCAGAACTTTACCCATGGTGAGTAGGTCCAGTTCTTGTCTTCATTTGCGTAACTCTTTGGTCAGATGCCTAAAATATTCCTGGAAGTTACAAGTTAATATGATATTTTTTTCTTGGCAAAATAGCAAGTTTGTATTTTGCTTGGTGAATATGAAAAAGAGCCAGAAGGCAGCCTACGGCACATTTTAAATATATATTAGTACAAATCTAACAGGCAAGGCAAGCACAAGCCAAAGCCAAATGTATTTACAACCAAACATTCACTATGCTTAAAATACATGCACTTAAACCCCTTCTGTAATCTCTACACATATGCATTAAACTGCATGGTGCTTATCTAGTATAAACATCAGAGCTACAAGTGAGGACTTGAACTGATCTTCGTTTGGTGGGGTGATGGAGGGGCATCATGTGACGATGAGGCGCTGCGGTTATGATTTGTTTCCAGGAAATGTTACATATCTGCCACATCTGGAGGTTATCGTGATAAGCAGGAAAGCTCAAACTATAACACATCTGAAAAAAATGTAAAATACTTGAAAAATGTAAAATGGTGTGTAATCGCTAGAGGTAATTTTCCAGGTGAGGTAATAAGAGGGTATAAAAGTATATACTGCCTTCTTACAGATTTTGTTACGTTCTTTTAATCCATGCTTGGTGTGTGAAGGCCAGCCCAGATCATTTGTGAGTCAACTGTCCAGAGTAGCTTCACAGGTGGATTCACATTGACTGTGTAAGTGTGTGCATGGCAGGCCTGTATGCCAGAGGTCAGAGGTCAGCTGAAACGACTCCAGAACAGTAATGTCTTATAAAAGCATTTAAAGCATTTAAAGGTTCAGGCTCCTGGCCAAATTAGCTTCTACATACTCAGCTCTCATAATGACCTGTGGTGAAAACTGATGCAGGAGATCCATCAGTGGAGCGTCAGCTGCAACAGGGATCAGAGATGGAGGTGAAGGGGCCATTTACAGTCTGGCTCCTGGGGTAATGAAACCAAAAAAAAGTTACATAACATGTTATGTGACCATGTGTCACAATATGACCAGCATTTGAGGGGCCCATTTCAGCAATAGCCAGAGTTTTGTTGTTTTTTTTTGGCAGATGCAGCTTTCATAAGCTGATCTGAGGATCAGTGTCTAATATTCATTCATATTTTTTCATGTTTACACAGAGTACATAACTGTGACAGTATATGTAGTTACATATACAAAACCATGGTTTAAATTAACAGTAGTTAATTTAAAAACAATTAATAACCCTTAGATTCTGAAGTTATGGTAAATCAAATAAGATTTATTTATGATTGGGAATGACACAAATTAAAATATAATCTTCATCCTGATAACAGATTTCAGTCTGGACTCTGACTGGCTCGCTCCAAAATGTTGTTAATATTTTAACTCCGAAGAAACATTTAAGTCAAATTAAAATATTATTTTTTCATTGTTTTTCTTTCAGTAATTGTCATTTCTATTTTTTTTTCTAATCTGCCTAAATAGAAAATTTAATAGCAGTATGAAAAATATAAAAAACCAAAACATTATTATTACTATTAAGAAAAAATAAAAATAAAATACATGTCAGAGAATCTTCTGTCAATTCTGTCACCATGTGTGACCACCACTGTTTCCATTGCAGTTTTGCTAAATACTGTACATCTGTTTCAGTATGGCTGATAAACCACGTCATACTAGCACAAAAATTTTACCAAGAAATTTGAGTTTTTTTCTAAATNCCCACCCCGTTCACCTGGAATCGCCTCAGCAATTCCATGTATCCACAAAGAGAACAAAAGAAAGAAACATTATTTCAGTTCCTGGAGAGAAGTCAGCTGAAACCAAAGTTAGCAAGTCTACAAAATCTGTGACTGGAAATTAGCCATATCGTCTCTCAACTCTTGTTAGTAACTTTCATATACGATCATCCCTGGGTCAATATTAGAATGAAATATTATTTCTGCCTCACTAATGGTGACACCCGGGTCCTAAGCTATGTTGGTGATCAGGAAAAAATGGAAGGAAAGGCTCATGGTGAATGTTACATTTCACAGGTATGCTAAAAATATTAATAAAAAAAAATCACAATTTACCATGGGTAACAAACTTGTATTAACGATTTTGATGTTGCACCATGTTATCTTTCCAGGGTTCGGTAACATTCACATAGTCATCATCATCATCATCATCATCTGTGCTTTCATCTTCTTCATATCTTTGTTCTACTGCTTTGTGATCTTCTACACCAACAATGACTTGTCCTAAGTTAATGTCTGCGTCTTCATAATCATGATCATCATCACTTGTTGACTCTTTGTCCACCTCCAGTTTCTTTACTGAGTGAACTATATCTATATTTTCATAGTCATCCTGATCATTCTCATCATCTTTTGTGTTTGACTGCTGGAAAGACACTGAAACGAAAACAAAGGGAGGAGATATTTGAATAAACACAAAGATAGATAGCAGGGATCTTAATTTAATGTATCTCTTGCTGAATACAGACTTTGGTTTTGGTCAGATGGTATGGGCCGTTTAGAGCAAAGTTTCCTCCTGCAGCCCAGGCAGACTGCTAGAGACACCAGCAGGACCAGCAGCAGGATTCCACTGGAGACTGAGGAAACCAGCAGCAGTGAAGAGGCTAGAAGAGAAAATACTTGGTCAGTTTATTGCTAGCCCTCATCATCTATCAGCCATCAGAGGAGACGTTGGTGTTTTATTCATGCATTGTAGCAAGAAGTCCCTTATATTTGGGAGCGATTATGTGCGCGGCGTTTTTGGGGAAATTGTATTTGCCCATTTTCCAGAAGAGCTATGGATTCAACATGTTGGGATAACAAAACCTTTTATGACCTGTGTGATACTGTGAGAGCTATGGTGAAGCCAGCTGCACATTGTCCAAAAAACTACAAAAACTGTTTCCATTGCAGCTTTGCTAAATACTGTACATCTGTTTCAGTATGGCTGATAAACCACGTCATACTAGCACAAAAATTTTACCAAGAAATTTGAGTTTTTTTCTAAATNATGTTTACACAGAGTACATAACTGTGACAGTATATGTAGTTACATATACAAAACCATGGTTTAAATTAACAGTAGTTAATTTAAAAACAATTAATAACCCTTAGATTCTGAAGTTATGGTAAATCAAATAAGATTTATTTATGATTGGGAATGACACAAATTAAAATATAATCTTCATCCTGATAACAGATTTCAGTCTGGACTCTGACTGGCTCGCTCCAAAATGTTGTTAATATTTTAACTCCGAAGAAACATTTAAGTCAAATTAAAATATTATTTTTTCATTGTTTTTCTTTCAGTAAATTGTCATTTCTATTTTTGTTCTAATCTGCCTAAATAGAAAATTTAATAGCAGTATGAAAAATATAAAAAACCAAAACATTATTATTACTATTAAGAAAAAATAAAAATAAAATACATGTCAGAGAATCTTCTGTCAATTCTGTCACCATGTGTGACCACCACTGTTTCCATTGCAGTTTTGCTAAATACTGTACATCTGTTTCAGTATGGCTGATAAACCATGTCATACTAGCACAAAAATTTTACCAAGAAATTTGAGTTTTTTTCTAAATTGGCGTGTTTCCATTCAACAAATTTATTTTCATAATTTCAATTTATGCAACTTTATGGTCAATGAAAATACAGCTGGTGACAATGATGAAATTACAGGAGGCAGAACTAGAGATTGGAGAGCTCAAGAGAGGACATGTGAGGAGAACAGCACTAAATGGTAGTGTAAAAAATCTGAAAAAATAAGCTTTGAGACTCTTTTAATAAATAAAATAATTTTTTGAAAACAGTGTTTTTACCTTTAACTTTGATTAATAATAATATTACCTTTCACAGGTTGTAGAAATATTATTTAACTCAAGTCTATCAGATGAAAATATTCTCTCAAATAGTTACTTACATTTGATGATGAGAGTAATGGGTTCTGCCTCATCAGAACTGAACCTCTGTGTAGTCATGGTAACCTCATACACACAGCTGTAGTTGCCCTGGTGTTCAAACTCAGCAGCTGGGAAGTTAAAGGAGGCTGAGTTTTTGACTGCTGGCCTGGTTTCTGTGATGTTGGACCCAGAGAAGATGAGAGAGAAATCTCCCTGAGGATATGTGGGGTTAATGGAGCAAGTGAAGGAGAAGCCGTAACCCTTGGTAACCTCTGCTCCTCCTGGACCCCAGACCAACCCTGCATGTGGGGATGTCAGGGAAATGTTGGGACTCTCCAGACTCACTGTGAAAAAAAAGTCCTGACTGTTCAGAGTTTGAGAGATGCAAATCATAGGATTCATTGACTTCAGATGTTTTTTCTCAAAAAGAGTATACATTTTAAACAATTCATTAACCTGCTTACTTTTCAGTATTTACAGATCTAATGTTGTCTTACCAGTTAGACGGACAGAGTCACTAAAGACGGAGGCGAATGTTTGGTTGGAAATCCTTTTCTCATACCAACACTGGAATTCTCCATCATGATCAAGAGTCACTTTAGGGATGTTGAAGGTAGTAGAGTAGGAACCTGATGGCTGATTCATTCTGAATGAGCCTGGAGTCTTTTGGAGAGTAAATGTTTCACCGAAAAGTTCAGTTGCACAGGAACAAGTGATGCTGACTTCCTGTCCCCAGGTGACCAAAGCAGCAGGACTTACAGAGACGCTGGGCTTTGGAATGCTGACTGAAATATACAGAGTGGTGGACAAAAAAATATTTTGTAAAATATTTCTGATGTGAAAAATCATTCCTTTTGAAAATGATTTTTGCATAAATGAAGTCATACTGAGAGACTAGGTTATCAGTCTATTGTAGTCTAGTTATGACTACATTGACAGTCTAGACATGCCATGAGTTTAGACTAGAAGGCAGAGAGGTGATAAGTGTTAACAATGAAAAACATCTTAAACACAGAAGAGAAATGAAGTTTGCTGTGTTCTCCAAAGTATTTTTACTCACAATGGCACCTGAGTTTTCTCTGGAATCTGATATATTTCCATATTGTTGATTTGGAAATAAATGAGAAATAAATAGTAAAGGCTGTTATCTGGTCCACAGACTTTATAGGCACTTCCATGAATTTATTGCCATATAAGGTTTTAGATTTTTTTTAATCAAAGTCCTGAGAGTTTTCCCCAGACTTTGCAATCTTCAGCATATTTTTCTTGTAAGACACACAGTTATTCAAAGTTTTTCTCACCTGAACAGACCACACCAGCGTCCTCATTGTGTTTACAGTTGTGGGTACCGAACCCTGGATGCTGACAGTAGGTTAGAGAGCTTTCATTTCCTGCACAGCTCACGTCATCAAGCCAGATTTGACCAGTTCCTTCACCAGAAGCAGCTGATGAAGTGGCTTTAACTGCTTCCCCACAGGATAACTGTCTGCAGACCACCTGGGCATCAGATAGACCCCAGCTGTCATCACACACTGTCCCCCATTGGCCGTTGTTATAGACTTCAACTCTGCCAGAGCAGAAAGTTGATCCAATCAGTCTGATCACAGAACCTGGAAATAGAACCCAGACAAGCTTTAGATTTCTGCTTTTAAAAATATTTACTGTTTGTAAAAAAAATAAGCAAAACAAAACCCTTTTTATTAGTGTTAACTTTTTATTATAGCCTTCTTAATTTAGGGATCTGTGACCTTTACTCACATGACTCTTTAGGCCCTGGACTGTGTGACCTAACCCAAACATTCTAAAGAATTGAGCAGTGCTTTAAGCTGAAGAGTTCACAACAGTTTTTATTTTTATTTTTATTAATTCTATCTTGTGTAACATTTTGATGATTTTCTTTAAAACCTTGACTAAAAATGTATGGTTTTTAAATCCTAAATTTAAAAATCATGATTTTGTTTTTAAAATTATGATTTAAAAATATCATAAAAATATATCATCTTCTTGCATCTCAATGGGAGAGCAATCACTTTTTCACACAAGGTTTGGAATTTTTTTCTCTTATATCCTGATTTGAAAACTGCATTTTCTGTTCACTTGTGTTGTCTTTCACTAATATTTAATAAACCTGTATGTAAGGAGAACATAAACATACACACCTTAGTGTGATAAACAGGCAAAAAAAAAGAAGGTTTTTTGCATGCATAAACTTGCATGGGGGCAAACACTTGTTCCACACCACAATAGGACAGGAAAATGATGTCATCCAAGGAACAGACCCACCAATGTACTCCTGCTGACACGTAAATGTAATTTTGACTAAGAATTCATCACCTTTTCTGCCCAGAACATGTATGATCTGCTATGATTTCTCTAATAAATTGCCTGGAGACCAATCACTTGACATCCTAATTAAGAAAATGTGCAATTTGGTGTCAAAATCTAC
>NW_006802169.1:0-29654 GCF_000485575.1 Poecilia formosa
ATATTACATTTACAATGCAAAAATAGTACAGCTCATAAATAAAAGTAGGTCAGATTATTCAGGGTTTAAACTAAAACGTTCAACTTCATGCCAATATTAGGAAACATACTCAATAATATTCTCCAAGAGCAAACGCCATTAGCTACATTATGGAAATATTTAAACTTTAAATGGCTTCATTAATGAAGGTTGTGTGTTTATACTGAAACATTCTGAGTAAAATGAAGTGAACGTTTCAGAAACGCATCGCGAAGTTAGAACGAAGCGTTTCGTATTTAGAACGAAGCGTTGCGTATTTAGAAAGAAGCATTGCGTATTTAGAACGAAACGTTGCGTATTTAGAACGAAGCATTGCGTATTTAGAACGAAGCATTGCGTATTTAGAACGAAACGTTGCGTATTTAGAACGAAGCGTTGCGTATTTAGAACGAAACGTTGCGTATTAGAACGAAGCGTTGCGTATTTAGAACGAAGCGTTGCGTATTTAGAACGAAGCGTTGCGTATTTAGAACGAAACGTTGCGTATTTAGAACGAAGCGTTGCGTATTTAGAACGAAGCGTTTCGTATTTAGAACGAAGCGTTTCGTATTTAGAACGAAGCGTTGCGTATTTAGAACGAAGCGTTGCGTATTTAGAACGAAGCGTTGCGTACTTAGAACGAAGCATTTCGTATTTAGAATGAAGCGTGTTTATCAGTATCGTTAATCTTACCTTTTGCCTTTAGCGCAGCTAGCATTTAGCCGCCCTCCTGTCTTTTTCCGTCAGCCTCATAGTCAAATTACTTCTGGCTGCTCTGTTAGCCTTGTCGTTGCATGTTTTTTCAGGATGTACTTAATTGCTCCCAGCTGTAGGGGGCAGAACAGGGCGGGGCCAACTTTAAACCGCTTTGATTGGATAATTCTCCTTCGTTCCAAATGTCCGGTTTGACTCTCGTGCTGGTTTTATTCATGCAGCGCAGTTAGCTTATGCTACCTTTCAGCATTAGCTTATCAGTAGAGGGTGTGAAATTTTAATATGTAATAAAAAAGAATTTAATTGTGGATCATCCTAAATTAGACCTTAAGGTTAATAAATGTGTCCGTTTTTGTTGGATTAAATGTGTTTTTCACTGCTTTCTATGATATGTTTTTGTCCTTAGGAGCCAGTTTGAGTTTTTGTGTCACTTAGACGATTTATTTCAAGGAACCGACTTAAAAATTATGAGTTAAAAAGAAAAATAAATAAATATCCTCTGGCAACAGCTGATAAAAATGTCTCCAGGGTCTGATTTCAATAATCAGAGCATTTCCATCAGCGCCTGCTTGATCGTTTTCTCCAGTGTCTACAATATCTCACATCCTCCAGCGTGACTTGGCTCACTCTGTAAACTGTTTCCACAGTTTGGCATGATGTATGATATCTAAAATCCCACAGCGTGAGCTGAGCTTTCCACAATTTCACCATCCATTTATCTACAATCAAACACGGGAGAAGTGAATCTTTTATTATTTGTCCTGTTTAATTAAGACTGTTTAAAAAGTTTTGCTTTGATTGCTGAAGTTCTCTGGTGTCAGCGTGGCGTTTGTGACAGTAGGAGCTGTTCATTTGGACAAATGATGTGTCATTCTAACTTTGTTTGGCCTTCATCTCCTCTGACGGATCTAATAAGCACTCAGACCTGCAGCGTGAACGCAGCCAGAGCCTCCAAAGCAAGTGTTCGCGTCGGCTTCAAAGCCCGGCGCAGCGGGGGTCCTGCGACCACGGGCCCTTCTGCATGAAAGGACAGGATTTCTCACATCACTGAAACCGATAATGCACATTATCACTTACAGTCTGTTTGCAGCGCCGTCCGCTGACTTGAAATAATAACCGACTGATTAAATGACTTATGTCTTTGGACTGTAAATTGCTGCTTTTAAACCTTAACCCTGCTTGAGATCCAGCTGGCTTTGAAGGGAGGCTTTGATGTGCCTTTGGTTGGAGGAACACACACAACCTTGAGGCCTGCGTCGTGCCGCCGAAGAGTGGCTAATTATCTCAGCAGCAGAAAGGTAAGGCGAGCGGGGACCAGCGTGTGTGGTCTCAGCGCCACGGCGGCTTTTAATGAGCCCACGCTCTGATCCGCCCACGTCAAGGACGGGATCGGCGTGATCCCGTCCCGACACGTGACCAAGCCTCCCCGGCTTTCCGTCAGGATTTTACATCCTTGAAAAGATTCTCTCTTTTTTTGTGCCGAGGACAAAAAGATGGAGGCAGAGATCCAAGAAGATGGAGAAGAAAACAAGGATAAAAGGCTGAAACGCTCCAAGCTGGAGGGCGCTCCAGAGGACACTTCCTAGATTAGCTCCCCCTCCCATCCGGCCCTCCGTGTTCCCTCCGACCCCGCTTCAGATGGGGAACAAGCGGCCCCGGGGCCCTCTCTATGGGCGTCTGGAGCCGGGTGGGTGGTTATCAGGGGACACGGGGCATTTAGACATCTGTCAGCCGCTAATGAAAGAGTTCAATTTAGTGGAAAATCTAAAACAACCTTGTCTGACGGGCAGGCTGACAGCTTTTAACTTGCCGTGAGTGTGAGTGTGTGTGTGTGTGTGTGTGTGTGTGTGTGTTGGAGTGGATCAGGAGGGGGAAATTAGAAAAATAAATTAATAAAAAGGTGAAAGTAACTGCTGAGGCATATTTTCTCTGCAGATGAAAGCGAGGATGTGAGTGTTAGAGGCAGGCAGGCCGTGCAGCAGGGGTCGGGTCTTATGGCTTTAAATCGCTCCGGGGGGCGGCGCATGTTTCCCAACGATAGATGGGTTATGGAAGGGGTAGCGTGTGTGTGTGTGTGTGTGTGTGTGTGTGGGGATGAACACATGGCTCTCCAGGCAACACTCTGTCTCCACCCCCCTCGACCTTCATTAGCGGGTCATTAGGAGAAGTTCAGGGAAAGCTGGAAAACAGTCGGCTCTGTTTGTCTTCACAGAAACACTCATTATTGTTCTGCGTTTTATTTTTTTATTTTTTGTACCGCGCTGCATCATGACGGCGCATTAACGAAGAGAGGATAGTCCAACCCAAAGCAGACAGATGACTAGAAAACGGCTTTATTATCTGCTAATAATGGCTTGTAAAAAGACATTAATACTCAATAGAAACAGAAAATATTTAACTATTCATTTGTTTAATGGTTGCCTCATATTTTGGGATTTTTTTTTTTAACCATTCTTCCAGAAATGCATATGTGAAGTCAGACACTAATGTTGAGGAAGTAAGGAGTCCCATTCCTGACTGAGTAGCTCTGATTGGGTCATTTCTGTTTATTTGTGGGGCCATGAACACAGCATGTGGGACGTGATGAAGATACAAAACAGAAGAAGAGGAGGATGACGAAGAAGAAATAAAGGTACAGAAAAGGAAAGTTTGTTCATTTTTCTTTTCTTCTCCTTCTCATCACAAAAACAAACTGAAGAGAAAAGATTCAAGCATTCATTTGTTTGATGCTTGCCTCATATTTTGGGATTTTTAAGGAAATGCATGTGTGAGGTCAGACACTGATGTTGGACCAGTATGGCATTACATTCCTGCCAAAAACCCTGTGGAGTCTATTAAGTAATCACAACAGTGCATGTATTCATCGAGAGATTGCAGATATTTCTATTTATCCACAGGCCCATGAACGCAGCATGGGACATGATGTGGAATCAAAGCACAGAAGAAGAGGAGGAGGAGGGTGACAAAGAATAAGAAAAGGTGTAGAAATGGAAAGTTTAATTTTTCCTTTCCTTTTTTTTTTTTACCTCAACATGCTTTTTGCAGCCATTAATAATTTCCTGCCGTCGTTCTAACTGAATATTTGATTATCTGTTTAATTAAATTGGTAAAATGATTTAAAACTGGTTTTCAGGGAAAAAACTGATTTTTAAAGATATTCCAGAAAGTTTAAACAGCATTTAAGATGCAGGCTTGTAAAGACCAATTTAGAAATGTAAATTTGTGAGCAGGCCCACAGCATGATGCCACCACCACCACCATGCATGGCAGCTGGTTCACAAAGTATCCACTGAACAAACTGAATAAATCATGATGTGTGATTATAATTTCATGATGGAAGAAATGTCTGCAGGCTGGATCCTTATTTTAAGGTTTTTTTCAAGTTGGTCCTAAAGCTGCAACAATAAGACTTTATTGGTCTAAATTAAAAAAAAAAAAAAAAAAAAAACCCATCAAAATAGGCACAAAAAAAGGAAAAGATTCTGCAGGTTGTAGTAAATTCACTCAGGAAGTGGAGAAGTGACTAAATATGAATTAATATCTCAGGTCTGCAAACATGAAAATCATACCTGGACACATTTAAGTGCAGCGACTGGTAACAAGAAGCGTGTTCCTGCCCCAAACCAACATGGCTGCCGCTGGCGGCACCAGAATCCTTTCTGCAGTTTGGGCCCCGTCCAGCTTTCCACTCTGACTGCATCTCTCCCTGTTAAGGTCTTGGGTTGGAAAGAGCGATAGAGCGAGGGAAGGGAAGAGTGCCAACTCAAACATTGTTCCACTGGCTTTTACAAGCTCACAGAGTGGGGGAGTTAATAAGCAGGTATTGGTTTTTAACGGCGGCCCGTTTATTGCTTTGGCCTCGGGCGAGCGGCAGCGCTCCACTCCACCTTTTCCCCGTCCGTCCGTACATCAGCTCCACTAATCTCTGGCTCGCCTCTCGCCCCGCTCTGCCTGCTCTCCTTTTGTTTTCACGTCTCCATGAGCAATTAATCCCGACTCCTCATCAAGCGCTGGCTTTTAGCCCCGCCCATAACCTTTTCAGCATCGTCGAATCAGAAGCTTTTATGAAAAGACGAAATCAGAAACAAAACCGCATCAATTCTGCGTTATTATGTTGCTATTGATTGTGTCTGCTGCAGGTACATGTTGGAGAGCTGCTGCTGATCCTCGCGCTGCGGTTTATTCAATTTAAAAGCATATCTCTCAGTCAATACGGGACGATCTGACATCCGCGAGTCATTGCTGTGCGTCTCCGACATGATGAATGCGCTGCAGCTTTAATTACGGACATATTGAGCTGTTGATCAGTGTCATCTGGTCCTCAGAGGACGGCTCCCTCAAGGTTCAGCGGCACGGAGCAAAATGAGACCAAAATCCTCCAAACTGGGATTAAAAGCCTTTCATTCCTGGTTTAAATGCTGATATCTGTGTTTGATGCTTTGTGGAAAATTTTACAAGCAGAAGGAAGAGGCGTGTGGGTCGTGTTGCCCTGAAGTTTGTCTTCCATGCAATAAAACTCTCTGTCCGCTCCATTAGCCTTTTAAAGTGAAACCGCCTCGCAGCCAACATGTAAAAGCTGCAGAGCCTCTGAGTACAAAGGTTCCGTTGAAAATAAGCTGGATTACATCAACGATTCCTGAGTTTTTCTCTGCTGATTCTCAGTTATAAAATGGAAGATTAGGGGGATTAGATACAGATTACAGGTTCTGTAGATTAGGATTAATGGACCTATAATCTAGACTAATTTTGCACCTCGTGTATGAAACTGCTGCATCCCAGGTGAACAAATTGGCATCATCACAGATCCTTCCTTCAAGCAGAAACAAACTCCATCAGTGTTTACACTCCTGCTGTTATTTACAGTTTTTGCTGTTGCATTGATTTTCATGATGTAATTCCATAAATATCAACATAAAACAAATTTTAATGCAATTAATAAAATTTTTGTTTGGTCGGGAACCTTTGTATTTCCATGTTTCTGGTACACCTGTAAATCTGACGCACAAACGACATCCAGTTTTAACCTGTCATTCACACGAGGACCCAAATTTGGGTCCTCGTGTGAATGACAACCTGTGAACAACAGGTTAACTTCTGCTTCTAAAAAGCGATCTGATTGGACGCTGGAGAAGACCATCACTGTGTTCAGGTTGTGCTAAAAGGAGCTAGCGCAGCTGTTCAAGCCCCGACTTGGCAGAGATAAAAACTGCTTCGATTTGATGATAAAATGATATTTTAGCGGCTATCTTGAATGTTCTCTTTATGAGGGCCACATAAGACGTTAAAGCGAGCTAGTTTTGGCCCCCGCGGCATGAGTTTGATACGAATCCCTTACCTATTTCTGATTTGATGTTAAAATAGGATAGAAGAAAATTTATACCAGCCAATAACGTGTTTCTGCAGAAATATTTGTGACCTGAGAAATATTATGCTTTACATATTGAAGAAAATTCTAATTGTCTTTAAATTTGAATTTAAAGTAAATAAATAAAACTGCCCAGTAATCTAAATGTTCACAGTTACAGAAACGGATTCCTGTCATGTTGGCGCGAGTGCAGAGGAAGGATCTGAAGGTCCAGTTTAGCTGCATCAGGATGAACATTTCCTCAGCAGGCTGCAGGTTTACCTGCAGAGGACGGCTGACCGGAGCGGATAGGACGGCGTTACCGAGGCGATTTCATGTCCTGTAATCCTAAACCTGCTGCTGCCTCTGTCCTCAGGCTGCTTCTCTCCTCCAGCTGCGGATCACCGGACGGATCAACAGGCTGACTTTAACCCGCTTATTCCGCTCGCAATTAACACGCTTCCTCTGCGCAGAGAAAGGGGCAGGATTCTGGCTCCATACAGGGATATGAGGGATTCCCTCCTGAACCGCCCGGGAGGCCGATCCGATGGAGCAAGTTGAAGGTTTGTAGACGGACCAGAGTTTGCCGTTTTAGTTTGGTTAAGCGTTCACACTCACCAAACGAACCGGACTTTCAAGACAAACAGACTGGAGTTGGACTAGTCCAACATATAGACATATATTTATGTCTTTGGGAATTAGCCCTAAGACATAAATATATCTCTGATGATGTCACATTATTGTCTTTTCTTTGTTTCTCTAGATGTTTGTAGCGGTTACCCCAGACAGAGACGCCCTGAGCAGAGAGTCGTATTGCCCACGTCTTACCCACTGAGTCCAGTAACTCTGGACAGAAGAGCTTAACTGCCAGAGCTGGGAAATAAGTACGAGAGCAGTGTGTCTTTTCTTGGTTTAACGACTTTTATATCTCATTAAAACCCAAATTATTTTTTGCCTAAATGAGAAAAGTGTAACAGTAAAACAGGATGCGTGTCGTTTAGAAGCAGCTTAGTGAGAGGACGGAGACAGAGGAAGTCCCTTTATGACTTTTTAAGATGCTGTAATCTGTCAGGAATGTTTTTCCATACTGAGTGACAAACTGACACACATTCATTATAACGACCTGCTGCATGCAGCCTCTGTAAGCTTGTTTTATAGAGATGTCCTGCGGATCTCTTGTTGTGTGATCTGAACAGGAGAAACCTGAGTAAATAAAAGAAACTACTTCAAATAATCAGGTTTTCTATAGTAGAGAATGAGAAGATTTTAGAGGAAGGACCAGCAGTCCTGGAGGAACCTCTGGATGTTGAAACGGGGCTACAAAGTTTAATTTGCATCTCTGCAGGCCCAGTAAAGAGACCACATTACATCTCTGACTCCTGCAGCTCCACCAAAACAAATCCAGCTCTTTCTAATGTTATTATCCAGCTGGGAGACACCTTCAGCTCGGCTCCCAGCTCCACGCCATTCGCAGCGTGTTCCTCTGGAGGAACAATGCTTCCAAACAGGAGTGTTTGTTTCCAACAAACTCCCAGCGGCGGCTGCCTTCAGCATCTGCTTCCCTGCTTATCAACGGCCAGGCTTCTCACACAAACTCCCTGCGACAGGCGGCTGCTCACCTGCGCGCGGCCGGTCACTCACCGCTGCTAAATGCGGCATGGCAGCATGGAGGTAATCTCCCCGACACACGCAGGCCGGGGGCGATCGCGCCTCAGGGCGCTGCTGGGAGTGTGTGATTAGAGCGAAAGGTGGGAAGAGGAGAAGCCAAGACACAAATACTCACCCCTGTTAAGGTCTTTATGTTATGCAGTGCATTCTGGGCTTCAAGGGCAGCTTTCCTTGTGTAAAACGTGACAAAACAGCAGCCTGGAGAGACAGAGGAAACACAGAGAGCAGAGGGATCAGCAACAAAGAGCAGCTTCTATATTCATCTGCTTGGCATCACCTGTCGACACCTGCAGACGCTGAGTGAATGTTAACAACACAAACATCCAGCCTGAGATGACGAGAAGGCTTCTGGATCGGTTTCAAAGCCTGATGAGTCGAGTCGAGAGGAAGTGGCACACGGGGAGACGCAGGAACACAAACACAAAATAAAAGGCAGAAACGCTGGAGCAGCGGCTTTCTGCTCATTAATCCTGCAGCAATCAGAGGAACGCTGCAGAAGGAAGCGATGCTTTCGCTGACCTGATTTAATTACAGACATGAAGGTCAAGCCAGGAAGAGCTTCTCCAGATTCTACGGCCTGTTTGTGCCTCAAATCTTAAAATAAATGATCATTTCGCTCTGCAGGAGGCTGAAATCTGTTGCATTTATCTTCTGACATTAAATATGGACCAATTATATTACAGTTTGTGAACTGAGATTCAAAATGTTTGTAAAAATTAAAGAAAAACAGAAAATGGACAAATTTTACAAAACGGTCAAATTACTTAAAATTCTGGGAAAAAAAGCTGTAAAAATGGCTTAATGATAATAATAATAATAATTAGAATATTGGTAATAATGGTAGTATTATATTTTTATTATTATCAATTACTTATTATAAATATATTTTATATGTATGTCTATAATGACTTTAGCTACTACTATAAATTATTTATAATAAAAATGTTTTAATAACATTTCTAATAATAATTAGTTATTTTATTAACAATATAATTTTTTTGAATTATTATTCCATATTTTATTTGAAGATTAAATTATGTACTCCGTTTTTTACCTACAAATGTCCTGAGAAGAATCTAACATTTAATTATAGAATATTATCTGTAGGGCATTTATTAATTCACTTTATGCTCTGTTTGCCTTCCATACTCCACCTGATGGATTGTATTTAATCCCAAACATTAGATATCATTTCTGCCTGTAAAGCCAACAGAAAGATGCAAAGTGCAGCAGGTTTCTGAGTCCCTGCAGAGAGGAAGAGCAGAGCTGCAGAAATCTGCACATTCATGCAAAAAAACCCAGGAAGAAAACATTTAGGCCAGACAAAGAGGCGTGGCTCTTCTGCAAACATCGGCTGTCTGTTGATCTGGGCCAGAAAATCTGAAGATCCTTCTGTCTGAATCAATTAATACAAAGATCTCAGGAGTTCCTTTCAATCCAGACTGAGGATGCGGCGCAGAAAACATTACACACTGTGGGTCTGAGATTGTGTTGCATCAAACACGAGCTGGCTTTATTAGAGAGGTAAATATCCCATCATCACGCAGCAGCCACAGGTGAGCCGGTGCCGGATCGTCATTCTGGAGGCTCCAGTTTTTGCCATCTGTTAATTTCTGTGCTTATTTGTCCAGCGGTGAGCAGAAAGCGCTTTTGTTTACATCTGCTTTGTTGTTTTCCCGTTGTGCTCTGACACAAATCAAATCAGCCGGACCGAGACGGAGCCGCTGCTGGTTCTGATGGCCGGTGACGCCTGGCCTGCGGTCCAGCAGCGAGCATCTGGAGCGGGTTTCGCCTGCCGTCCCAGAGTCCCAGTGATGAGGCTGGGAGCGAAATGGATCTGGATTCCTGCAGCGTCCTGCGGGACGAGCTGGCCCATCGCCTGGCACCGCCGACTTGAGCTGGATGCCGCTGCACCGCGTTGTGCTGCGCCGCGCTGCGCCCGCCGCTGCACTGCACGGATAACACCGGGCTTAGTGTCTGCTTCACCTCCACTAACACACAGTCCACCGCGTGTCACTTCCTGTCGCCTTCTAATGGGACAATCAGCAAGATGGAGACTTAGAAATGTATAAAAAGCATCACACACAACAAGCTCCTCCTCCCCCACCTGTTGCTGAAAACCATCAGTCAATAAGAACAAAGCAAAAACCAAAAAACCACAAGAGGCAGAAATATTTTCTAATAATCACCAAGGCTCAAATAAGACAGAAAACACAACTCGTCAGCTTTAGTTAGTTTTTAGAGTGTTTTTATTATTTTTAATATTCTTTAGGTTTGTTCATACTTTGGTTAATTTTAAGGCTAAAGTACTGTATTGTGATTATGTCTACATCTATTGGATGAGAAAGACTCAACAGAAAATTGTTCAATTATTGTTGAACAACCAACTGATTGGTGTTTTCTCCAAACTGTCGTTGACATTTACGGACAGCTGACATGAACTGGATGTGTGGAGAAGGAAATAAGTCAATCTAACATAAAGCTGGATAATAAATCAATAATAAATATCACGACAGACGAGATCAATAGATAATACAGCTGATAGAATATTCTCTGACTGATCCAGAGTGAGACATTAGGTTGGTGGAATCAACCAACTTCCTCTCTCTTTGGTTGCCTAGCAACAACCTGATGGGTAAGTTCCACCAATTTTGGTTCCCTAGCAACAACCTGATGGGTAAGTTCCACCAATTTTGGTTGCCTAGCAACAACCTGATGGGTAAGTTCCACCAATTTTGGTTCCCTAGCAACAACTTGTTGAGTAACGACACAGCAGCAGTTGAAGGTTTGGCCACCGAGCTTCATAACACGGCTGAGTTCACCTCCACAGACAAACTGGAATAAATAAATCATTAAAAACAATAAAAACAGGACCTGACTGACAACACGAAGCAGGCTAAAGCTGCTCCATCATGTTTATGTCTGTATGGCTCAAAAAATTATGAAATGAAGGTTAAATATTGGCCCAGTCAAAGCCTGGACTGTAAGCTCACCAAGGTGTTTGGTTTAAAGTTAATCAGACTGTAGCCTTGGAGCCACATTAGCTCTTAGTGGTTTTCCTCCAGCTCGGTGCAAAGTGGATGTTATCCAGCAGGGAACCGTTAGCGTAGCCTCGGCCCGCAGCATTACTACCATTATCATTCCAATTGCACCGGTGTTCATGTTTTGGCCCCCGATGGGCCATTTGCAATTCCAATAAACAGTGTTAGGTGCTAGCCACAAATTACGATTCCAGTGGCGTTTCCTGCAGAGCTGGACATGTGAGGGTTAGCTTTTGGTGTTAGCATTAGCGATTCTGGCAGCATATAGCATGCCCCCTGCATGCTATATGGAGAGCGCCGCCGCCGCCGCGCGTTGAGATTCCCGAGCCGTCGCCGCGCCTCGGAGCCATGCAGCATGTGGCGGATCGTCCCAGGTGGTGGGCTGTCAGGACGGGGATCAAAGAGCAGAGGAGCGGACCTCACACACACACATTTACACACCCGGGCGTGTCACTTCCACCTGTTTAACAGTCAGCACACTCGCTCGCAGAAAAAAAACCCTGCAGTGAGCCACAGAGTGACACGCTTATCTGAGAAGTCTGTCTACAGCAACGCGTCGCATTTACACAAACACACTTTAAAAGTGCTAAAAATGTGCAGCCGACTGGCATAAATGCTTCTTCCGGCGGTTTTTGTGAGTCTTTTCTCGCAGCACAAACATTTACTCTGAGGCAGAGGGGCTCAGAGCGCCGAGATCCGCTCTGCTTGAGTTGTTGAAGAGGGACTCTCAAAAAATACACACCAGAGACGAGCGCACAAACTCCAGGAGAGGGTAAATCTATTACAGGCTGCTGCGTGTGTGTGTGTGTGTGTGTGTGTGTGTGAGAGAGAGAGAACAACAGGAAGACGAGCTGAGAGGACAAGAGGAAGAAGGGCAGAGGGTGTGCACCACAGAAGAAGAGGGATGGGGGAGGAAGAGGTTGTGAACAGAATAAAGAGCAGAGGAGGGAGATGCCGGTTCATAAATGCTTCATGGAGGCTGAAAGGCGGCCTTTGACTGAGCGAAGACCTCCCCCCCCCCAACCTGTTTCTGTCAACACATCCGGCCTCTGGAACAACAGAGCAGCAGCTACGGTGGTCCTGATGGGTCAAACTGACCTCATATGTCAGCTTTTACTTAAAATCATTCCTAACTGCAGCGCAAAGATTCACCTTCACTTCTTCCACTTTTTACTGCAAACTTTAACTCATAAAAACCCATAAAAATAAAGTTTAATATTAAATCCTTAATGTTGATTTAAAACAATCCTAATTCCACTATAGCAAGACAATTTACCATGTTATAAAGCAAATAATCTGCCAGAACTAGAACTTTTTAAATCAATTTTAAGGAATTATTTACTTTAATCAAGATCCTATTATCTCCTGAAAAGTTACTTATAACTTAAATAAGATAAAACGAAGATATTTGCAGTAGAAACTAGACCAACAACACTTGGTGAAATTTGGTGTTTTTGGATTGAATACTTTCTAAAAATCCATCAGATGTTTTTAGAAGCAGGATAAATTTTCCCAACCTGGCAACCCTGCTCTTCTGTTTCGGTTTTTTTCTTCTGTGGTTCTCTGGAAGCGTTTTTGTAAATTCCCTTTTAAAATAATTGAAGTATGTTTTTATAACGTCTATCTTGGGTTAACATTTCCAGAAAACAGTTTTTCATTTAAAATGTTTATTTGTGAAAATAAGAGCAGCTCCGCCCTTTAATTTGGCTTTTTGTGACTAATGAAGTCATTACTGTATGTTTCTGTAATTGTTCATTTAAACGATTGAACTATTTTCTCACGCGAGGTGAACCGCTCACATTTCAAAAATACGTTTGTTTAGTGAAAAAACCGACAAAAAACCCCCAAAAAAACTCGTCAATGAAAAGTTTCAGCGTTTGGATGAGAAGGTATTTTCCAAACTGCAATGGAAACATTTTATTCACATCCCCATGAAGAAGAAAACGACAGGAAGTGGTTGGAGGACGGTGGAGCAGCGACTTACTAAACTTATTCACATGTGATTCTAATCGTGTTTCACATTTAATGGAAACAATGAAACTTGTGTTTTTTGTGCACATTTCAAACATTTATAACAGAAAAGCAGCAGCTGATTCCAAAGAAGAGAGAAAATCCACAGAAAGCTGAAAAAGATCCAGACCTCAAACATTAACATTTCCTGCAGCTTTAAGATGCATCTCACCTCCGAAACACCCGAATGAATGAATGAATGAATGAATGAATGAATGACAGACTCGTTACCATCAGAGCTGAATCACTGCTGATGAGGTGATCAGGTTGTTGGACTTGAACAAGCTGCTACATTGCTGTTTTTATTGTAAAAAAGTTAAATCTAAGTATTTACGGAGCAGAAAACAACTTTCTGCGTTTCCTCTGCAGGCGCCGTCAGGCTTGGCTTTTATCATCGCCTTCACAGGTGTCGCCACTGAGGAGGATGGAGCTAAAAAAGAACAATATGCTCATGCAAACCAGCAGCGCCGCTTCATCTCAGGAGACAAATCAGAAAGCACTGCGCACGGATGATGTGGAACCGCCTTTTATTTTGTCTTTGAGCGACCCGAGGTGACCAAATGAAATGCAAACCTGTTATTTATACTCTGATGAGAAGCTGCACTTCTACACCGAGATAAAGACGCAGACTTTCACAGGGCAATGCCCCTTCTAAGCAGAGATGGCAGTTTCATGGTCAGCTAATCTTGTTCCAGGATTACCATCTGCAGCGCAAATCAAAGAAAAGCAGCCAACACCGAAAGCGACGGAGGCAGAATCGAGTCAAACCGTGTCATTCCGAGAAGCAAAGCAGCAAATGTCAGAAGCTTTCTGCTCCCAGGAAACCAAATCCTGAAAAAAGTAAAGCTGGAGTGTGCTCAGCATCAGACTCTGACAAGAAGATGGCAAAGCCTGAGAGGACAATCATGTGGACACTTCACAGCCCGACTGACGTTCCCATCAGAACAAGTTCTGATGGGTCGGCTTCGGCTGGGTTCTGCTGCAAAATAAGAAAAGACAAACTGTTCACAGTCGGTTCCTCTGAAAGTCCCAGCAGAGGTTTGAGGAAATGAGCCGATCCGTCAGAGACCAAGTTAAACTTTAAGTTCATCAAGAACCAAAAACACCCAGAAGAACTTTACTCAGAAATCCAGTTACCAAACTCTGGGTTTGGAGATTTAATTTGTTTCCAATGAACTCGTTGGGTTTCCCGTTCAGGGCGGCCATCTTGTTCCACTAGCAGGTTTTACAGTTTCTGTTTATTTGGAGGATGAATTCAGATCAAACCTACAATAAAATATTAGAGTCAGACAAGAATAAAGTCAGTTTGACCAATACGAGAAGAAAGTTTTAATTTTAGGAGAATGAAAACTAAAGTAAATATCCAGGCCTTTTCTCATTGAAACAACTTAATTTCTTGTATTTTAGGACGTTCTTCTGGTAAAACTGTCTTTATTCTGCTAATATTTTAACTATATCCTCATAATTAAAGTGACATTCTGGTGGCCTGGTCTTAATGCTCTATGATACGAGTCACAAAAGGGATGATTGAAATAAAAAACGTTTTTTACTAATAATCCCATCAGATTCTCATCTCTTCATATTCTCTCCAGACAAGGGTTTATTTCATGTTTTTAAACATTTAAAAACAGCCAATAAAACCAGGTGAGAAGTGGATAGAAAGCTGATGAGCGTCCCCAGACCTCTGATGTGTGAAACATAAACAGGTTATGATCACGTATTCAGAACGCCGCCGTGCAAAACGCTAAATCACTCCACACTGAATCCTCATTTCAGGCTGAGAGGAGAAAAGGAAAAACGTTTACAGGTTATAAAGGCCGACCCACATGCTCTGATAACAGCCCTGCTAAACGCTTCTGTTTCCTTTGTGCTGGAATAGGATGAACCCCTGCTGAAAATGATGCGGCTGAAATTGTGAAAAATCTGCTCCAAGGTAGTAATTCAAGCCGGCAGTTTAAGTGGCGATAAGTAATTGGTGTTTAGTTTAAAAAAAACAGAAGCAGAAAGAGAAACACGCTCCTGATGCGTCCAGAGAATAAAACATTTCCAGCAGCTTCAGCCTTAAAGATGGAAACAATCAGAAACTCCTCAGTTTATCGCTCTGCGTCTGCAGTATTTACCTCAGAATAAGGCAGAATAATAATCCATATTCATGACGATGCAATAAAAACTGGAGTTTGAATATACAGACAGTTTCAGTAACAGAGGTCCAAACTAAACCTCCTCTGGTCTTTATCTGGCTGAATCTTTCCGGTAAAATAGGTTCACTTCATTTAAATCACTTTGTTTTTAGGTTGTTTGAGGTCAATTCATGGATTTTCTTTACAGTTAAGCTCCGGAAACGTTTCGTTCTCCAGGTTTCTGCATCCAGCTGAAGATTTCAGGTGAATTTAAGGATTTTTTTTTATCCCGTCCACTTTGTGCAGGAAAGCAGCCCCACATCATGATGCTGCCAACATAGCTGGCAGGACGGTCAAAGTTCAGGTGGTATGCAAGTTTCTGAGATGCTAATCAGTTGCTAACAGTTGTAAACACCTTGTTGCCATGGTTACGCATCATATTAACTCCTCCCAGCTGCTCAGAACCAGAGGGAATAATTGTTCAAAAAGCAACAAAAACATGATTTACATGAATTATTAAGAAAACAAATGGCTGAACTTAAAATAAAAACGTTCCTCTGATGATTTTGCATCTCTTCTGGTTGCTGCTAATCCAAACAGATTCATAATTTCTGTTTCTCATGCAGATTTTCATTGAGATTGTCCTGGAAGTAAAAACTTTTCTTAAAACGAGGCTGTAATTATTCAGGCTGCGTTTATCTACAGAAAAATTTAGAAGCCAGTTAGTGTTGGAAATCTTTCCCTGTGCAGCTGATTTATTAGAGTAATATTTGCAGGTCTCAGGGGATGAAATTATCCTGTATCCATAGTGTGAAAAATTTACATAATTTCTTATTTCTAAGTGTTAAAATCTTCTTTCCCGTCTTATTACAGCTGCAGGTTGGAGGCTGAATCAGCACATGGAGAAAAGCCCTGCAGGCCCAGAGGGAGGGGGGTATTAGTGTGGGGGAAGTGCCCAGGCCGGCGGCATCGGAGGGCATTAGGGGCCGTGGCCCCCTGGACTGGACACTGATTATTTCAGATCTGCTAACTTCAGTTACTGCTCCAGCAGAGGCGGCTGTATCGGCCCGTGTCCTGTCATTAATGGGTTTACTGGTTTTACTGGTTACATTCATTTGAGTAACTTTTTGGGAAAAAAGTCTTTATAAAAGTAGTTTGGCTGCACTTTACTTTTTTCTTTTACTTGAATAATAATATTGTTGCTACTCTTAGTGAGTAGATTGATTTTGCATTTAAATAAATAAACATCAGAAATCGGAAACATTAGCTGCAACATGTGAGCGAACATTTATGGAAATTTGATTATTATAAATTACTCAACATTTCACAGATCTCAGTTTATTTTGTATTGATAAACATGGTTATTTTATTTGAACGGTTACATAATGGTTTGATAGTTACAGTAAAAGCTTGTTTATTCTGTCCCTCCACAGTAAACTCTGCAGGCCGTTAGCGCTGCCAGCAGCCGGTAACGCTAACGGGCTCCGGGTGGCGCCGGTTGTCTCCCTCCGCTCGGCCCCTGAATGAGTGACAGTGAACGACGGGGAACGCAGTCCGGATCTGACGGCGCAATAAAGGAGAGATTTACCGATGGAGAAACACAGAGGATGAGTGGAGGGCTTCAAACAATGGCGCCTCTCTGACGGGCGTTTGGCCGACGTTCTAATCCTGTTAACGCGGGACTCGGTCCAACTCACTGCACTTCACAAATCTACACAATCCACTGGTTACTTTGGCGAGGCAGCACCAGCCCCCCCACCGCAGAGACAACAGGAGGCGTTTTCCTGGGAACCGAAGCCAACGTCTGGATGACCCACAGTGCTCCACAAAGCATCTTCACTCATAACCAAGCAGCAATCTCCCCGTCGCTGAGCCATGCAGCAGCAGAAACGGGAAAAAAACACAGATGAGCTGAAAATCCACACAGAAAAAAAAGCTCCCATTAAAATCCACCTGCAGCTGCTCTCTAATTGGGCCTGGGTAGCCGACTCAAAAAGCCAACGTCTAGTTAAGGCAATATAATTGGCCGCTCTGCTTTAGGAAAGAATGAAATAAATCAGTCCCCCGTCTCAGGTCGGCCCCGACTCAACCGAATCCATTAGAGCAGATAATTGTTTTGGACGGAGCGCCGTTCGCTCGGCGTTGCCATAGCGGAGCGGAGGGAGGCGGTTGGCTCTGCTGAGTCTCTGGACGCGGAACCGGAGCCGAGCTAATCGGGAATCAGAGGCTCTATTCTCTCTCTGCCTGCGTTTATCTGGAATCATGGCTGCAGTTTTCACCAGATTCCTGTTTTCATTCTGCCCATCAGAACGACATTTCAGCTAAAGGCAGCAGGACGACGTTCAGACCAACAGACATCACTGGAGTCTGTTTTTATGGCTGCTGGGGTTTTATTACTGAAAACAGATTATTGTGCAACATTTCTGTCAAACATCTGAGGTTCAGTCTGAGATTATTTCATCCGCTGGTTTGTTTCTGCAGGGAGATGCAGGTTTTAACAACAAACTAGCTCAGAAATCTGATTGGAAAAGCTAGATATGAGAAAGCAAAATGAAGGACAAGCTCAACAATATTACCCTCAATTTTCATACAGCAAACCTGAAATATTTTTAAAAAATTGTATCTTGGGAGGATGAGTTAAAGAGGAGATGGAGTTGGTTGACGAACGTTTACCTCACGTTTCTGACCCGAAGTTTCCACCGTTACGTTAAAATGACGTTTCTTTCTCTTCGTCTCCAGACGACAGGAAGCTTCACCAGAGAAAGTTGACAGGATAGAAAACGACCTTCCTGAAAACCTCTCTCCATTTTCAACCACTTCCTGTTTATTACAGTCATGCGCAGCTCCAACATTTATTCAAATTATGCTTTGCAACATTTTAAGTTTTCTCAAAATTTGCCCAACAGTTGGATGGAAACAGTTTTAAAAATTGTTTGTTTGAAAAGCATCAGTTGTGCCATCAGGAGTCCCTCTGGGAGCCGTACCAGGACCTGCTTGCTGCTGTTTTCACCATTTTGTAGAAACTTTGAAATGATCGTCCATGCTGTAATTTCTCAATATGAAATTAATACAAAAGGTTCTGAAGTTCTAGTTTTAACAGCAGGAAAACAACCAGAGCTGATTTTTGGTCTAATTATGTTTTTATGACTTTATTTCTCCTTTATTCTTGACCTTTGAATTTCTCTGGTTTGCCTGGTTGTTTTTAAAACGACACGGTGGAGAAATTATAATCTGTGAGGTTAATACTGTGATGATCCTTAAGCCTCCACTGTCTTATCAACTGGACAATAAATGCTATTTTAAGGCCCTTTATGACAATCTGACATGTCTGCTTGGTAAAATATGTTGAAATTATTCCAAACATTCTCCAAAATAAGTAAAATCTTTAGAATCTTAAAAATCGACTTCAAGCAATTTAGATTTTGCAGTTTCACATTAATTCCTGTAAAACTTTTTTCTCTTCTGCTTTAAAACATTCGTCACCTCCTCGTTACCTGCAGGCTGGATCTGCAGCATCCTAATATTCCCTCCATGATGTATTTGCTTTCCATGTGGCTTGCAGTTAATTTTTCATACTTCCATATTTCTGAATTATTTCCAGGTCACGCTGTGCACAAAGAATTTGGTGCAGAAAAGAGCCACTTAATGAAGACATTAAACTTATTGTGTGTGTCTCAGCAGCTCATGTGGGCTATGGTGCATCATTAAGATAAATGACATATCACATCCTCTGCCAAAACCCCGACACACACACACACACACACACACACACGCACACACACACACACCCGTCATGGAGCTTACGGTTGTGTTTTAGCAAGAGGACCATTTTCTGTTTACCCCTCTGGCTCTCCTTGTCTCATTCTCTCTTTATCTCTCCCTGCATCTCTGTCTCTCTTTCAGCACAAAATGGCAAATTGCTCCATTTCTCACTCACTCCTCTTTCCTCCACCGCTCATCCAGTCATCTGGTTATTAACTCCAAACACATTAAACCAACACAAGCGCCACCAATATTCCCTGGCCTCTCCTCGTCGGCATAAACACACACATATACACACCAGACCTGGGATTTTACCAACAACGATGAAAAGCAGCTTCATGTTGGACCCAATTAACACTTTGGAACCAAGCCGAAAAATCTGGGGGATTATTCAAAGTAACGAAGCTCAGTCCAAATCAACTCCCGCAGTTTATTAATTTTGGCTTCTAACTAACCTAAACAGGCTTAGAGAGATCAGTTAAAGTTTGTGTTTTTGGAAGCGCAGCAGCGATCCGGATATTTCTGGGTTTTACGGAAACGACTGGCGTTTGCTGCAGGAATTTAGTTTTCCAGGCTCTCAGACACCAGATGACAAAATTAATAATGAGTGGAGGATTACACTGATCCACTGATAACCACTTAGTGGTTTGATGAGAAAACTGTAGTTTAGCCAAAGCTTTCAGTGGGAATTAAATCCTTTAATTAATCATTTATTTACTCCTCTTCATCCATGCTGGTCCAGATCTGATTTAAAGTTATACTTTGCAGTTTGGCTTCAATGAAGCGACAGAAAACAGCAAATCTATTACATTTATCCAAAATAATGTAGCAGAGCAGAGAATAAAAACGTCTTTTCACTTCCTAATCCAGAAGTTCAGAAAAACATCTGGAAGTTCAGCATTAATGAGTTGAGGAGGAAAACTGAAGTCATGATCAGAAACTTTCTGTCAGCCGTTAGTCGCTGCTGAAGCAGCTGCTGTGAATTTGCTGATGGAAGGAAGAATTCAGTCGTTTTCTTTCGGTTTTAAGCCGTTCCACTTTATTACACATACCGGTATTTATGGACAGATCTGTTGGTTTGTACCAACATCTGGTAAGAACTTCGTGTCAGATTAAAATATATTTTCGTAGAGAAACATGTTTAACACTTTACGCATTAGATTGATTTCACACTGATGTAACTGGTGAAAACTTCACATTTATAACAATTTTAACACATTTTCATGGGTTTTGGCTCCACAAAAACATAGCAGTAAAAACTCAAATCAGGAAATCATGACTGGATCTGAAGTCAGTCAGGTCAGATCTTCTTCAAACCCAGATTCATACAAACAAATGATAAAACATGATTTAACTAATCCTACCAGGAGTTCATCCACCAGGCTGAGGTAAAGTTTCATCTGTTTTCCTGACAGGGTTTTACAGCTGGTTACTCCGTCATCCCATCCAAAACTTCCCAAAATGTACTTTCCATTTTTTATTTGTCTCTTTCAATGTCCACATATGCTTAGGAAAATGTGAATAAATGAAATGCCGTTATTATTAAAGCTAAAGGTAAAACTAAACCTGAGTTATTCAGAAACTCGTGGGAACATCATCAGCATAAACCAGGACCGAGAACTGGACCCTGTGGAACTCCACGGCCAATTCAAACTAAAGTTACATTTAATAATGTATTTCCTTCAGCTGTGTGTTTTTAATTAGATTTAGCTTTAAACTTTCTCTCCTATGTTCCATTTCTGGACAAAAATATCGTTACGGTTTTGGATTTCTTGATTTGTAAATAAAGAAATTCTTGCATTAAAACTTGACAAGTTTTAAATATGTTTTTCTTTAATGCTTCATTGGATGAGTTTTCATCTTTCCAATTGACTTTTCACACCTTAAAGCGACCAAAACCATGAACAACTTAATACGAAGGTTTACGATGAATCATTTATAAGCTTGATTCTCCCAAAGCTTCAAATCAGAAGAAGCTTCACAAAAATCTTCAAAATAACAAGAGAAATCCAGAGAAACGTGTTGGAAAACAGTTTCTTCACTGCTGCATGATGGGAGAAAACAACATTTTACAGCTTCAGGTATAAAAACGACAAGCGCATAGAGACACGTCTAAGTGATTTTTAAGGTTTGACACGATTATTTTCCTGGATGAAGCCTTCGCAGCGCCTGGAGAGATGTGAGCCGGCATTACAGAAACAATAACTCTCCCATTCACACCAAATCTCTTGTTTATTAAGTTAGATTATATCAGATTAACTTCTGCTCACAGAATGAAATCAGAAAAGCAGCTCTGTCATTTTCAAATCCAGCACACAACACTAATTTCCCAGAATTTAACGAGGATTTATTTTGTTTTCCCACGTTCCGGTCCAAGCGTCCTCAGAGAGAGTTTATCACGTTGTGTTCGTTTCATCCGTTTGCTGCTCAGGTTCCTTTCAGGAATGACAGAAAAGGCCACTAATGAGGATGCAGACAGAACCGACACTAACGAGCTCGCGCCGATCCGAGCTGCTGCTTCACCACGAAACAGTCTGTGGGTCAGCGCGAGGGGAACCAGGAGGGCTCATTTACCCCAAATGTTTTTTTCCGCCCAGCACTGTGGCTAAATTAAAGTAAACAGAGCGGAGCCGGGGAGGCCACAGTTGAAATTTCAGCAGAGAGGCGGCAGCAGATGAGGCTATACGGCTTACCTAACTAGCAGAAAGCAGCTGCAGCAGCAGAATAACAAGGCCAGAAGAGCTCAATCAAAACGCTTCCTCTTAACGCCTTCACCTCTCAGCACAGAGAAAAGATGAGGAGCACAGAGAGAGAACGTCACTTTGAGCAGAAGAATGAAAAGCATGATAGGTGGCGCCGCTCTTGACTCATCAGCCATAAAAACAACTCATTTCAAGGGTGCTGAAGGCTGAGCAGGAGATTTGATGGAGCTGAAGGACGGGGAGGAAGAGGCCCAACCCGGGGAGCCGGAGCCGTCTGAAGGCCACAGCAAACATCCAGGGAACACGACGAGCTGCACCGGCGTCGGCCCAACGGACTCAGAGGAAGGAAGAGAGGGAGCGTCTTTTAGGAAACAGGAAACTAGATCCAGTTTGAAAACATCTTCTCAACCAGAGGCGGATCATTTGAGTTTTACTGGATCGGTCTGCAGATCATCTCTGAGGATCTGAACACCTGTCGGTTGGGTTTGATCACTTCTTACCGTCTCCCTCCTGCAGAACGTCGCGCTTCACAAGCACAGGAGGAATGGAGAAAATCTTACATCAGCGTCTTTAGGATTCCTGGGAGTTTTTCAAAGCAGGACTTGTTTTTTTCATTTTCTATTAGAACTGAAGGAAACTTCTGCTTCGCTTCTCCCAAGGTAATCATGTGTGGAATTTCATGTGCTTAATATCTTTGCCTCATTTTAAAATGTATTTCCCGACTTATTATTCTGTTTGTCTCTACGACTTGTGAGCATCTCACAGATAATTAGAAAACTCCTGAAACCGTCTGAGGCTCAAAAACAGCAAAATCAAATAAATAAACGATCTCTGGATCATCAATGACTGATAAATGACAACAATCTCCACAAAAGAATATATTTACAAAAGATTTCTAACCTGAATTGTTTTCTTTTCTGGAGAAAACCTACAAATTACGGAGGTGCAAAAGTCCCAAAATTTATTTCTGGATTTCAAATTTCAGAGCATCATAAACAGACTGACTGCTCTCTGAGCTACGGAGGGTGAAGAATGCCAAAAACTAACAAACATTTAATAAACCCTGGAATTATTCCCTCAATTTATCACAAATTAATTGCATTGAAAATGCAAAAGTTATTAATTAGATGCATCATATTATTTATTCATGTCATGAATCCAGTGGGCGGGGCTTAAGTGAAGCTCTGCCCACATCAACCAATCAGACGTTAAATGAGATGAATATGAATTACATTCAGTTTCACCAGGAAACCATAAAACCATATGACTGATAACCATGGTATAAAATTAATTTATCAATTATTTATAGCTTATTTGAACTATGACACGTATAAATAATTTATTCATTATTTATTAGAATGTGGCATATTTGGCCCTCCGTAGCCATTGACCTTTTTTACCTTGAATTAAGTAGAAATCAAATTGGAAAAGAGTTTTAATTATTTTAAATTCATTTCCAGCTTCATCTTTTACAAAGTAAGTAAAAAATCAAATCATTCATCAACCGTTCATAAGAATCAAGTAAGAAATTAATCTCTGGATATTTAGCATGCAAATACTTATATACATGGATTTTTAAACTGATTCTGCAAAGAAAGTTTAAAGACCTTCCATAAACCAGAAGCAGCCCTGCAGGTGAATAAACGGATCGAACACGCTGTGTTTTGAGGCGTTGAGTCAGAAAGAGGAAGCAAAAGCTGCTCGTCTTCCTGATTAATCTGGTTTGCAGTTGGACGGAGGCGTCACGTCTCTCCTCCTGTCAGTCTCTCCTCCCACTCCCCATGTCTCATCACAAGTGTCATCAGCACCCACTCTGCTTGACGCGTGTTAATATGGCAACACCATTGTCTGCCCATTTGTTGCTGCCGTCTCTATTGTTTGCTCTCACACTTGACGAATTCATCAAAGGAAAAAAGAGAGAAAGGGAATGGGAGGGAAAATAGCAGCAAATCACGCCGTTTTCGCACAATTGACTCTGCGAGTCTGTCAGGGTGCGTCTTTGTCTTCAAATGGTCCACAAAATATGAGCTGGCTTGTGTAATTTTGCACGTATATGATGTGTTCAGCCATTAACCATCCTGGAATTGGCTCTTAAACAGCAGCCACTGAGCATCCATGAAGTGAAAGTGGTTCTGCGTCACGTTTGGATGGAAACGCTGTTTTCCCTTCAGAACCAGCAGCAGTGTGTGTGTGTGTGTGTGTGTGTGTACCTTTGCTCTGTGGAGGGTTCTGGCTGCGGTCCCGGAGGATGTTGATCTGGTAAACAGCGCCGTACGGCTCAAACAGCTCCTTCAGCTCCTTCTCCGACCAGGAGCGCGGGATCTGACCCACAAACATCTTGATGGCGTCCGGGTCCGGCTGGTCCGAATGCTCCAGCGCCCCGTTCATCTTCCCGGCCGTGCCGTTACTGTCGGACAAGCAAAGACACACAACGTCACGTCCCAGAATGCAACAGCTGCGACATCAGGATCCTCCATGACGGCTACGGCAGATGAATCTGAGTTACAGAGGAAGATCAGGAACAGACTAAGATAAAGTCATAATATTGGTAAAATAAAGTTGCAATATTAGCAAAGAAAAGGTGACAAAAAAGCAAAGTTTCGATAGTTATCAATATCTGAAGTGAACAGATCAGAAAGTTTGTGATTCTTCGTAACAGACTCAGTCGTTTCAAAGTCCCTGATTCGATGCTGATGTTTAATAAAGTATTTTCTTCTTTGTAAAACCAAAACCAAACAAAATACAAACAACTAAATTCTGAGTAAGATCTCCAAAATTCAGCAAAATACAAAACTACTAAAAGAAGCAAATATTTAAATGATCTGGAAAAAACACATTTTGCACCAGAAAACTGTTTTCATAGAAATCGCTGGTCACATATGAAGCAATTAAACAAAAAAGTCAAAGTTCCTGCAGGAATAAAACAGGAGGGACCATTGGTGGTCCTGGTGGTCGGAAAGCAGCTCCTCACATTTATGTAGTTTCTGGTTTAAGTGGTAAAAAGTCAAAAAGACGGACTGCAGAACGAGAAGCTTGGTTTCAGTTTTGCTTCAGTCCGACCAGCTAATGGATCCTGTCAGTCCCCATCAGAGTCGCCCCACATCGCTGCAGGTCAAACAGACAGAATTAGACCAATTACCTGCAGAGACTTTAAATAATGGCACTGAAGCAGATCTGAGAAGCCTCCCACACGGATAAAACGGAGAAAGTCTTCAGGACGAAGGTTTCCTACACTGAACCTTGGAGATCGTTTGTTCTCAGCAAACTTAGAAAAAGCCAAATATCTCAGATCTGGAGAACAAATCCAACAGTTTCATTTGGAGTGAAAAGCCTCTTCACACCATAACAGGGACAGAACCAAACTAATAAAACTCTCGGGTTCCTTCGCGGCTCCACACTGCCGGGCGAGGCGGCTTTCAATTCCGCTTTTACTGCCCGATATCCCTGAAGCCGGCAATTTCTACACACACTGACCTGACATCAGCAAACTGACGCTTCACTCCGATGCTGAACGTGATTTCTGGCGGTGCAGCGACGGATCTCCAGTCAGTAACTCCAGTTTCATTCCTCCGATTTACAACCCGCCAACAAAGCAGCGACATGAACCGTCACAGTTTCTTCTGCTGTTCGTCCATAAAAAGATACGAACCACAGAGAGAAGTGGAGATGCTTCATGAAGGCACTCACAGGCCACTTTAATAGGTACACACATTAATGCAAACCATAACTCAGCCAATCACGTGGCAGCAGCTGGCTGCAGCAAGGCGTGTAGAAGTGCTGAAGTTGGTTTGTTTTAGTATTTCACAACCAGCCGACCTGCTGGTGGTTGAGCCACAGCAGCAGCAGACTCTGACTGACTTCCTGTCGGCTGCAAACAGGAAACCGAGGCTAGACGTCGACCAGAACCGGACTACAACCATGTGGACTAACATTTCACTGAAGAACTTGGTGAAAACCTCGGATCGACTGTTATCCTGGATGAGCTTGGCTCAGGGGGGTCCAAGTCGGTCCTGGAGGCCCGGCATCCTGCATGTTTTAGTCTCTCCCTGGTTTCACACACCTGCATCAAATGAGGCTCGTTAGAGGCCTAAGCAGAACCCTGACCTGCTGAGGAAACGGTTACTACCACTAGGGAGAGAACTAAAACATGCAGGGTGCCGGGCCTCCAGGACCGACTTGGACCCCCCTGGCTTAGCTCCTTGGCCGTCATTTAAACCCCAGCAGAGTTGCTGCTCCAATCTTTGGTTCTGGGCTGTGCAGGTGACGACCGCAGGGCCTCATGGTGGACAGACGACGGTTTGGGTGTCTGAGGGATTTGGGCACAGCAGATTCCTCCGTCAGATTCACTCCAGCTGCATTTCCACATCAGGGATGCAAACAAAATCGAGGTGAAGTGGTTTCACCCTTCTCCAGTACACACTAACAACACTCGTCTTCACAATACACACTTCTCAAACCGTGTGTCTGGAATGCTAACGTGAGCCGGTCCCCTTTGTTCAGATGTGTAAAGATGAAGAAAGAGTCTCAGTACGGAGCCTGATGGGCTGCAGAAGGCAGCAGAGCATCCAGAGCACCAGGAAAGAGACTCAAATGGCTGCAAACACACAGAAACACACAGCCATCAAAGTCTGTGGTCTGTTTAAAATGGCAACGAACCAATTTGATGAAACCAAGTCAATAGCCATGTTGCTTTATTGCTCTACTTTCCCTTTTGTTATTCTGGGCATTAGAGAGGAATTGCATTATCTTAAGAGGGAAAAGCAAAGCCAAATCCCAGACTTGGTCCGCTGACAACACTAATGCCACATTATAAAGCTTAGCAGGAGTAGCAGAGTGAGAGTGAAGGAAGAAAGCAGGGAAAAGCAGAGAGATATAAAGAAAGACTGGGTGGGAAGGAAAGAAAAACACATGCAGACCTTTGAACGCGGGCCATCCATCTTTTGCAGAAAGAGCCGAGGCGCTCGGCAGAAACGCCCCATTCCTTAAACGACCTAAAGGACATGTCAAATAAAAACGCCAAGACCGGGGAGCGGAGTCAACGAGCCAAACCCGCGCTAACAGTCCTCCGGGCAATAACCGCTACCCACTAAGCTGTCCGATAAATCGTACAGGCCCCGGCGGGGAGGGAGCCCCCGGGATGTGGCTGGTGGGAGAGGGAAGGAGAGAAGGGAGGAAGGAAGGAAGGGAAGGAACGAAATGGTCGCCAACTGTCGCTGAGTCCCGATCAGAAGCTGATGTTCCCAAAAGACGACTGGACCTTAAGAGCGCCGGCGGTTCAGAGCGCAGAGCATCATCCCTTCACCCTCTGACACACACAGCTGATGTTTCAGGAAGAGGGGACAATCCCTCTTTGTTGGCTGTTTGTGAGGCTTGCAGGGACCGAGCGAGTCCGAGGGGCCACAACACAATAGCCAGTGTCAGAGGAGCGCCTTCCTCGTCCAGGACACTGGACAACATTCACTCTGCCTGCGAACACAATAAATAGCTTCACGCCGGAAGGCGTACGAATGCTCACAGAGCTATCTTGTCTAGATTGCACGCTCCATCTTCTCCTGAGGTGGTTGGAGGAGGCGACTCTTCCTAACTATGAAGGAATGAGCGCCCCTGTGGCCAGGAATGACAAGGTGTTATTGCAGGAGCTTTACTGTGCGACTGCATGTTTGCGGAAATGTGTGAAGCTCAGCAGGAGAGTGTCCTGGGGCTGGGATTAAGTCGTTGAGTGGATCCACTGCTGCCACGGCTTCTCCATCACCCTCCCTTTTTCCCTCCTCTTCCCTACTTTTCTATCTCTCCCTCTCAATTTGAGCCAATTGTCTGCCTTAATGGCTTAAGTATTGCTTCCATCACTCCAGTCTCCCTGCAGCATTGGGGCCACGGCTGAGGGCTGATCTACACTCAGAGTGTGCTCGGTCACACTGTAAGGAAAGTGTCTGGATGGGGCTTTGAAGCAGCTGCTGAGGGCTGTTATTCCCACATCTGACGCATCAAACAGCAGGCTTGTTCAGCCGAGCTGAAGCTGCTCTCTATTGACCAGGAAACCTTTTGTTCCAGGCTCCTTAAAACAGCAACTCGGCAACAATCCTCAGCAGTTTATACAGTGAGGCGCCTTCAGACTCACAAGTGATCTGTGACTTTATTGGACCGGATTAGCAGGAGGCTGAAAAATGTTCTGTGACATCATGAGTCAACCGAGAAACATAACTAAAGACATTCACATCATATCAACCTGAATCTCTCTGGAAAGTCAATTTAAAAGAAATTAAATCTTTACATTTAAAGTGTTATTTGTTAATGACAAACCCCAAAATTCAGCTGCATAAGATATTAAATACAGAAATGTCGTCTACAACCTGCTGAATGCTTGTGTGGTTTTGTTGAGATTATCTAAAATATTGCTAAGAAAAATGCAGCCTGGAAGCTGAAATGCTAACTGACACACGACTGGCTGCTCAGTCCTTTCCCTTGGTCCTGATCGGCTGAATCCCCAGAATAAGGAAGACTGTAGGTGTTAGCTTCTGTGCTAGCGCTAACACTGAGCGCATGAAGGCACATTAATGTATGTTTGGTGTTTGAACTATTAGTCCTCAATGACTTTGGATTTATTTCACAATTCTCTCAAGGCTGCAGTTATCTCTGTTTATATCTTTTCTTACGTCAGGTTTTCCTTCCACTTAACTTTCCGTTCATACACTTAGACAATGCACTGTGAACAGCTGGCTTTTCAGTAATCACCTTTTGTAGTTTAACCTGTTTTGTTGATAAAGATGTTTTTTTTCATTTTGTTGTCAGTCATAACTGTCACAATTAACAGGAACAGACACTTGAAATAAAAAATCAAAATGTATAATTTCAAGCTGGATTATTGAAATAAATGATCACAAACAGAATAATCACTGGTTTCATCTGTACAGTAATGGTTTCATGACATAATCTACCAAATAATCTCAGTAAATTTTCTGAATTTCCATTCTGGTTCAACATCAAACTCAGAGTTTGTTGAGATGAACAGATCTGAGTTGATTTATCCTCAGAACAGCAGAAATCTGGATCCTACAAACCGTCAGCAGCTGCATGAGGAGCGAGGCGGAAAGCTTCCAACCTCTAGAGAGAAATCCAGACTGAAAGACAAATCCCTTAAGTTGCACATGCTAATTTTGCTGCACACGTCAAACTTTGGCCTTTTACTGTTTTTACTCAGGAAATTTATTTTAAGCTGCAACTTTTTGACTCAGTTTAAATATGTAAAAAGCCTTGATCTGGTGGACAGCAGTGTGTTTCTAGTCTCATCAGTTTTAAAGTATAAATGAATGCATTTGGGGTATTTTTTATCTAGTCTTACTTTGTAAATCTTTGATGTACTTTCTGGAATTGGAAAACTGCACAAATTATCCAACTATGTGCAAATATTATAAACTTCAGTTCTTATTTACTTAGTCTGTAAAAGCTAGTTGCCAGGGCTCCATATTTATCACCGTGCTGAAAGCTCAAAATGTCTCCAAGTAGATATTTACAGCTCAGGAGACGAGAAAAATGCCTCAACGAAAAAGAAACATGCAGAATTTATGATGAAGTTTTCCAAGAACTGTCCTGCAATGACCTTCATGTAAAAATAAACCTTCATGCTGCCTAGAAGTGAATTTGGAGCTGAAATAAACCAAACAGAGGAAGAAAGTGCGGCTGCAACAAGCTGCAGAGAGCGTTTACCAGCTGCGATCCTGGCCTGGTTCACAGCTGGAGTCCGAAAGGCAGCAGGACAGAAATGTGCAACATCCGCCAGCGGGGAAGAGACGGAGGCAGGTAAAAGCGTGCAGATGAGCCGGGGCGAGGAGTAAGCACAGCTCAGAGCTCAGCGTGCGGCGCCCCTCAGAAAGCAGCACACGTGCGTTTACACGGATCCCACATGCGTTCACGCACGAGCTGCGGTTCAGGCTGGCTGCGCTGATCCCCCACCGCTTCTTCCTTCTGTTTCTGCTCGAAAGCACACATCCTCTCCGACTTCCTTAACCCTGCAACTGCAGCACGCCCAGACACACGACACACAGCGCCTCATGCACCGACACACGGCTCGGCGGGTTGGCGGCAGGGCCGGGCCGCCGCATAGCGCCGCGCCTTGGCGGCATGTCGGGGGTGTGTAACAGGCCAACAGGGAATCTAATCTTGTTGACAAGCAGAGTGAGAAGCGTCAGCTCCCCCTCTGGAGGCACAGCGACCAAGGTCAGCTGCAAACACCTCGACACACCTCTGGTCACTGATATGCCGTCACACAGAGACAAAC
>NW_006802170.1:0-29145 GCF_000485575.1 Poecilia formosa
CACTACATATAGTCATTAACCCATTCTATCACACATTCACACAATGATGATGTCCACAGTAGTAGCTGACCTGGGGCTCGCCTCTGTTAGACTGGTGCAGTCTGAGACCCCAGTGCCACTGGACCATCTTATCATCACCATCAGGCAACCTGTTGTTGTTTCCAGACAGAGGCAGACATAGTTGGAATCGAATCGGCAACCCACCGATTACAGGATGAACTCCTACCACCATCGCCCACATTATCCCCAACGAATCACAACCATGTGACATCTTAGCAAATGACCATTACTGGATATGTTGACGATTCTGCTAGAAGTCTATGAACTATGGTTGTAATCTATCCTGCACAGATATGTAATATGGGGAATGTGTTGGTCATAGAGGGAAAATCATGAAAAACTGTTGGGTGACCGGTTCAAGCCTTGCCTGCTGGTGTGAATGTGAATGTGTGCATGATGGGAATGACTGATTTTATTCTAAAGCATCTTTGAGTGTTCTGATACAGAGCTTGACATTATTTCATTTCTATCACTAAGTTCTCATTCAGCAGTGAATACTGCAAGTCAATATCTCCATGCAATCTGCTGGGCTTTTCTCTTTATTTTCACCAACTTGAATAATTAACTAAAATCAACTGCATCATCTAACTAGGATCAATTGAAATGCATGCATGTATATGATTGCATTTAATACACATTTCTAAAGTGTACTGAGATAACAGGTATTTTGATTTGGTGCAAAATAAATAAACTGATTGGAATTGCTTTTATTGTCAAATTGTTAAGATAAATGTTTTGAACCAGACAAAACAGTTGGAGAGCCAGTGCATTTCACTGCAGTCTTAAGCGTGCAGACATGTTAACTAAAAAGAAAAAGTAATCAAATCTTCGGAGCCTGATATGGATTTGAAAATGGTGGAGGAATATTCTGTCTATGTCTCCAGTCTCCCTCACTCATTCAGGTCAACAGTAAAAGGATCCGACCCACAGATTGACTTATCTACCTGAATCCAATTTTCATGTTCAGTGACTGCACTGAGCAGCTTCGTTCCAGGATGAATTACGCCATTTTCTATCAGATTTTGATAAACAAATAGAGAACTGCATCAAACACCTGCAAGGATAAAAAAGGGAGGGAGCATTTTGTGTGAATAAATCACAGGTTTGATGCAAACATTTCACAGAGGAAAAGTTTATTTAGAAATCCAAGCCGTGATGCCACGGCTGTACAGAATTGCCAAAGTTCTTTTAAACTAAAATATTTTATCACATCATGTAAAAATGTTTTATATTTCTAACATGATAAAAATCTTTATTCCTTTTAAGAAATTAAAATTAGTTATTAGGTATTTATTTAAAACTAGCAATAATGCCTTTTATTACAACCTTATTAAAAAAGTTGATGCTTAGGAACTGTAGTACACTGCTATTTTAATGTTCAATTAATCATGTTTGTTCATTTGCACTTACAATAAAAAGTGTCTGTTAATAAAAAGCTTTTGTTTTATGAAAGATTAAAACTAATAACACTACAGCCTCTTTCTCTTCATTCACCTTCAAATACTAATGTAACTCAACTGTTATCCTGCATTTCGTTCATCTCCAGGAAAAAGAGGAGATGCCTCTTTGATACCAACCGCTTGGCTGGTTTTAGTCAAGCCAGCAAGTTTGTCTTTCTCAAGTACTTAGGTCTGAAGCGCTAAGAACTTACATGACGATTCACCTCATGTCTCTCTGTACTCCCAGGTTCATATCTCTTGCCCAGTCTTGGACTTCTTCAATGACAACATCCATTCCCCCCCTGCTATCATCTGCCGGCCCGCTCTTCAATGCTCAGTCCCCGCCTTCTGAACCTTCATTCCCCCTTCTCAGATTCACTCACCGTACTGACACCTGTCAGTACGGTGATTGTAAGGCCTTCACGATAACAAATTTTGCTGAGCGATTGTCTGAAAAATTATTGTGATAAATGATAATATTGTTTGAAGACCATTTTAATGGTGATGAAATGGTAATGACATAATAATGCAAGCACATCCTGTCAAAAATAGATATGCTTTATTTTCAAAAGAACTGGTAAACAAAATAACCAAAAACAAAAATAAAATGGACTCTCAGTCTCTGTTAACAAAAAATGCATTTGAATAAACAATAAACTAAACAATATAAAACCAAAGTGGAAATAAAAACTGCATTCAACCAAAAGAGTACAGATTATGAAGTCTGTATACTATATTGCCCTTCAATAATCATTAGATTTAGATAGAGAAGATGGGCACATCCGACTACCTGATGCAATAGTTCACTCCTCCCTTAAGCCCAGTTCACACTACACATTTTTTTGCCCCAATTTTCCCCCTTACAACACTCTTGGAACGTCCAACGATCGTAACCGATCATCCTGTAGTGTGTTACGACTGATCGGGTCCAGTCGGTAGAACGTCGGGACCGCTCCGATCTAAATCAGGCATATTCAACATGTTGGATTGTCTTGGGCCGATTATCACAGGGTGTGGGGTTTTCCCTGACTGGGAGCGACAACACAACCTGTTGAATGTGACAGGTAGCCAATCAAGAAAGCACAGAGGGGAATCCCAAACAGCTGACACGGAGCAACCCAAAGTCCAGTGGACATCAGAGATGATATGTGGAAACAACATTAATGCTTATTCAACATTTCGTGCAAAGAATATCCACAGACATTTCAAAGAGAGGAGTTGGAGTGAAATTGCTACCGGAGTTGATTCTGGTAACTTTTCAGCTGTTCATCGTTAACGTGACATAATGATAAGGCTATTCATTCAGCCTTGTTTGTTTACTCTAAATTCATGTGTGATATAGTGGGTTTTTTACGGGATTTTCTGTCTTAAATCTGAATGTCGGTGAGAGAAATCGGTTTGTGTGTGTTATGTTGCTATTGTCGTGTGACTGGACACCACACACGGCACGATCGAACTCGATCGAACCCATTATACAACTTTTTGTCGGGTAGTGTCTCTTAGGTGTTGAAAATGGGCAGACGATCGGTCGACAATTTCAAAATCATGTAGTGTGAACTGAGCATTACACTAAGGAAATGAGGAAGGGAGGGTCAGTGGAGAGCACCGGAGTTGAGCCTTTTTTCATTCAGTGTCATCAATAGAAAGAGAAAAAGTCAGGAAGAAACGATAAAGCCGATTACTTAAAATGAGGTCGATAATTTTAATTTATCGTGTGATTAATTGACTTATTGTTTACCGAGACAGGCCTACATGATATCCTCCACTGCATGATAAGTCCGACCACAGGAACTAGTAAGATCCCTTCACTTATTCTGCTTAGTTAAACTTAAGCCAGCCAGGATCTTTTTCTCAAAAACTTGATGGTTTGTTTCAAAAAATAAAGTAACCAGGCACGTGCAGGGGGGGGGGCTGGGGGTGCTTGAGCACCTGCCCTTTTTGCTCCTTGCCCCAAAGTGCCCTTTTGGTCTTTTTTTTGTTGGTATTATTATTTTCAAAGCCCTCTTCTGACACATAATAACATGTACTAAAATAATTTTTTTGTTTTGTTTTGTTTTGTTTTTTTGTACAACATAATAAGCCTTCCGGTGTTATGCCCTGAAACGCATGCCTGCCCAAAATTGCATCCCCTCTCGCGGGAGCGCGCATCGCTCTAAGCTCTCGCATATTGANCTCACCACCTAAGTATTCTGAACTAAGTCTACAGCTACAACATGAACTAGTTTTTATTAATTTGCTATATTTTATATGAAATTCTGTTTACAAATATATAAAATTGCATTGAATGGATCAGAATATTAATAAGAAGTTTAGGTCAGTAACTCAATACACTAAGTTCATATTTGGACTACTTGGACTGCTGTTTTTAAGCCTTTATTAATGTAATTCATGATGATTTTCTGCTTACAGACAATGAATCCATTCTAGCTGTAATCAGATTGTAATATTACATCAAACCAATTATAAACTTTTAAATACACAAATGTGAGCTTGTTGAAACGTATTTTGAAAACCTACTTCCAGGTTATTTTGAAAAGATAACTTGGGAAAGGGAAAGTTTCTTATTCAGCTACAGTAATGGAGATAGAAAGGTTGGCGAAGCATGCTATTGGAGGTTATTTTTACCAAAAGCAGACCATGATGCTTTCAGGTACATCTCGGACACTAAATTGTTGATATAACAAAACAGCTATGAAGCTATTTAAGCATGTTTTAGTCTCAAATATGGGCACAGTTCTAACACTGACTGTTTTTAAGTGATTTTGTTGTTGTATAATTTCTGTCTAGGCATTGACTTTGCTTGCTTATCTTGCTTTATTCATTGAATAAAAATCCAACCAAACCTCAAAGTAGTTCAATACTTTTGATACCTTTTATACCAATGAATGTAAGCTCCATGGAGTCGAGCTTCAGATATTCCAATCAACTTCCAAGAGGACTAGAAATGTCATCTGCTCTAATGGACACAGCAATCATCCGGTAAGGAAGCAGAAAATTCTGGTTACAACAAGATTGCAGATAATCTAGAATTGCATCTTTCTTTTTTCAAATGGTGACTTAGCCAACAGGTCTATCTCCCTCTCATTCTCTATGCCTGATAATATCATCAGAGACAGGAATTCATACCATTAGCCCAGTATAGTACATATTTTCTCCAACTGTAAGGATATTCTTCAGTAACCCAAGCAAAATATTACTGATGTGTGTATTTTTTTCACCGATATTTGTTTGGAGTCCATTGAATATATTTAAGCATGAATGCATATTATTGGATTGGATTGAATAAGAAAGGTGACGGGATGTGCAGTGATGTAAACTCTGAAATGAGTCCAACACTGAGAAAGACAGATGGAGTTAGCAAACACGAGAGTGTGACAGTCCAGCTCAGTAAAGACAGAGCTTAGCATCCTGCATTATGTCCACACAGTCAGGGCTAACTTGAAGGCTCAAGCTGCATGCTGTTCCTGTGATTAGCTCTCCATCTGGCAGGGTGGCCAGTGTGAACATCCAGAGCAGTGCAGCCTGCTGCATAGATCTCTGAGTTGGGGGATGGATTTGGCAGAGACAGTCTGGGTGCAGTTGGTGTTTAGTCTTGCCCACAATGCCAACAGGGATTAAACATCTGGCTGAAATCCTTTTCTGGAAAGTGAAATATGATGAAAAGATGTCATGCCTTTCATGCCTTACATATGTAACAATGTTTGGCTTTAATGTTTGGGCAATTTTGTTTCTGTGTTTGAAATTAGGTTAAAGTGCAATTACATATTAAAGCAGACAATGACAGTTAATAAAATCAGTGAATAAATTTGCCATTTGTACCCGTTACTGAAGTATAACAGAGTGAGATCTTTATAAAGGGCTGTAAAAAGTATTTAACATACTTTCTTTTGTTTTTGCTCTTTTTTGTCACATTCAAATCAGGCCAGAAAAACCAAATCTGAATATCTAAGAAAAAATAAGCAGAACAAAAGTTTTGGAGTGGCTTAGTCAAAGTTCAGACCTGAGATGCTGTGGCATGACCCTCAAATATGGCTGAGTCAAACAATTCTGCAAAGATAGGGCCAAAAGTTCTCACCAAAAATCTGAAATTGAACTTTGTTTTTTGACAACTTTAAGTTTTGTCTTTACCAATCAGCACAGAAAATGGCACCAGACAACATTTTCTGATTCCTTTTCTAGGCCTCTAAGCTACGTCCTAAAGAAGGCCTTCTCTGATGTGTCATTTCCTTAACTTTATGTGCACACATGTATGCGTGTGTGTGTGTGTGTGTGTGTGTGTGCGTGTGCGTGTGTGTGTGTGTGTGTATGCGAGCATGCAAGCAGCTAAAAAAGATAGAAGAAAACACAGAATCATTTATTCCTAACAGTAGCACTCATTCCTGGTCTGAATAAGTGGCTTCCTATATATATCTATGTGCTTATTTTTCATGACTTATGTCGTGAAAACTGGCATAAAGTGGTGAGATCTTCCCAGGTACACGCAGAAAACGGAGCAAAGGCCTGAGAAATAACAGTAATCTTGCATGTTGATTTAATGATGATTAAAAGATGATTAAAAATACATACATATGTAATGGTTGGAATGGTCTGTAATGTGTATTTGAATTATATATTCTGTATTCTTGATCTGTAGTAACAATAACAACTTGATTGTTGTATGTTGATTATTGATGATTAGAAATAGTAACAGCTTGAGTTACAGAATAGATAAGTGATGGAGAATCATACTGAGAGTTATAAGTTGATATAATGACAGATTGGTTATGTTTTATGTGTTTTATGTTTTGTGAGAAATGAAGGCAGGTTCTGTTCTCAGACTGTGTCGCAATTAATACACTGAGCTAGGCGGGGGTGCTGGGAAGACTCAAAAAGGGAAGTAAGTTACGAGAAATGGCCTCAATGGCCAGATGGCCAGTAGAAAAAGGGAAGTACCGAAGAGAGTTGCTGCAATGAGTCACGAAAAAGACGATGGTTGGGAAAGGTTGGGGCTTTCCACAGACTCATCGGAACGTTTCAGAAGTCACGTAGACCTCTTCCATACACAACCATGGGCTGAGAGGGTTTAAAAACCAGCAGACAAGGGAAGAGACTGTTCTTTGTCCGCGGCGCTGAAGAAGAGCCAACAAGAGGACGCAGATTGAAGACCAGCAGAGGACCGCACCCTGGAACCAAGAGGAAGTTGAGACTTCACGCCGCTAAGAAGGGACAAGATCCATCTACCCTCAGCCCTGGTTCCTGATTCGACCAACACCTCTGCCTCAACCCAACGATCTCTATCCTACTGCAGCAGACTTGGAGAAAAGACAAAGGTCACTGATCGACGAAGATCTGTGCGTTTGAAAGACAACGGACAGTTCTGCTTTGCTTCTATTCTGAAAGGGGACTTTGCCATGTCAGGACAAAGACTCTAACCAAGGACATCTGAAGATTTCTGCTGCCGGGATCAATTGCCATCAGGGTGTGAGTTGAACTGCCCCCCCCCTCCCCCACCCAAGAGCCTCGCTTAGTTAAACTAGTGACACAGGATAGGGATAGAAATGAAAATAGGTTGTAATTGATTTAAGTTGAATTTATTGTCTTATTGCAAATTTGTCATCTCTGAAAGTTAATCTGCTTGTCATTTATCCCTGCTAAAGCTTGCTTAATAAATTACATACTAAAAAATTCCAATGAAACTTGTGGACTTTGAGATTAATTGAGTCATTTGATCATTGTAGTTTCCCCTGATTACAGTAAAACTAGCGTACATGATTCTAGAGATGTGGTGGCTTCGTACTTTCCTTTGGTGAGTGTGAAAATAATGACCCTGGGACTTAATTCTAAGTCACTAAATCTAATCTAGCCGTAAACAAGTGCCGTTATTTTAGGAAAAGAGCTACCGTTAACAGGAGTGGTTGTTGAAGCTATGCAGCTGTGAGGGCTACTCAGCTGACTGTTTCTCAACTGAAAAGGGTCGTAACTTCTGGATTGTAGATAGTTAGAGCTAGACAAGTCTTTTCCACCACCAGTTTAAATAGAATATCTCTTATAAACCGACTTTGGGGTAAGACCCGGGTTTCAGAGATTTTCCGGACCTGTTAGACAGAGAACTGGTCAGTAGTCAGTCGAATGAGTGGTGAGATAAGGGCGGGGCTGGCTATTGCAAAATAACAAACACTTACCATTAGTTGTCTTGATAGTATGTCTTTTTCCTTCCATTTCCTGACCTTTTTTTACAAGCTATGTTATGTCCTTTGGCCAAACAGATCTGCAAGGCTTGACCTTCAGTATGAACCTTAGGGATTGAAGGAGGAGCATTTAAGGAAACCATGGCTGTCTGCTGGTGCAATTCCCTCTGTCACAAGCTTTTCTAAATATGTCCAAAATGAGCAGTTGACCCACTATCTGTGGCTGGCATACTAAGGATATGTCTCATGAATTTTATTCCATAAGACATTCCTTGCTGTGTGTGTATAAAGAAAAAGTAACATTTAGTATAACAAAATGTAGGAAGCAATCAGTGAAAACACTGATGGAATAAAACCTGACACTGGGGACACACACTGCAGGGGAGAAGTCCTATGTGGTTTATACTCGCATTTACTTTAGTAACTACACAAATAGAGCCAAGATGCCCATGCAGATGCTACCCATTCGAGGCACTTTGTTTCACTGTCCACACACACACGCGCATGCATACGCAAACTCTCACACACACCAGCAACCAAATATTGCTGGTCTTATTCAAGGTTTTCAAGCCAACCTATTCATTTAATCCTTTCTTTCTTTCTTTCTTTCTTTCTTTCTTTCTTTCTTTCTTTCTTTCTTTCTTTCTTTCTTTCTTTCTTTCTTTCTTTCTTTCTTTCTTTCTTNAGTCCGACCACACCAACTAGTAAGATCCCTTCACTTATTCTGCTTAGTTAAACTTAAGCCAGCCAGGATCTTTTTCTCAAAAACTTGATGGTTTGCTTTAACAAATAAAGTAACCCTGACAGACAAGCATGATACAATCATGTTTCTCTTGTCATGATTTCAGTTCTGCCTTGATGTTGCTGCTTACTCTCTCCCTCTCCTGCTGATTGCTTGTTATCCTCACCTGCTCCCTATTCAGACAGCTGATCTTCACCTCACTGAGAAGTGAGAAATCGTCTGCTGCCTCTGTCACAACCTTCAAGCTCTGATTCATGTTCAGAGTTTCTGGTTTTTGACCCTGCTTGTCTCTGACCCCTGCATTTGCCCAGAGACCGTATTGGTGTTTGAGAAGACTTTGCCATCTTGTTTCTGAACCATTCCCTGACTCTGACCCTGTTTCATGTCTATTGTGTCTTGAATTTTCCTTGCCTGAGACCTTCCTGTACCTGACCCTGGACCGTTTTTGGACCACAAAACATTGGATGGTGACTGTTATTCTGAGTTTTCAGTGAACACTTGAGAACCCCAAGCCCACCCATTCTGCTGCACATCCAGAATGAGATGAGCAGATGGTACTGACCTACCAGTACCACCAGAACTAGAAGGCTAACTTCGACACCATCTCATTGCATTTAATAAACCTTTTGGTAACCAGCCGCTTGTCTTGGTTGCTTGTTAGGTTCTGGCTCATTTCCTTTTTATTTTTTTATTTTTTCAGAACCACCCTTTACCTTTGGTCTGTTGTAGAGGACGGTTGTTACTTTAACTGCATATTACTCATTTGCAGGAGATGAGTGCCTGTTGCTCAATACATTTTATTTGGGTGGTGGTGGGGGAGGGCAGGTTGGAAGGCAGTATGGCACTTTAGTCTGTCAAGTCGCTTCATCATTTTGAAATTAAATTAGTTCATGTCTAGCTGTCAAACTTCCTCTTTTTTCCTTTGACGCAGTGCACCACCACAGTTTTAACATGTTGTACAAGTCCCTCCCTGGATTGACAAAAGAACCCTGTCAGTGGCTGACACTGGCAGCTTTTCTCTGTGTGATGGGGACACTTCCAGGACATTAGAAGAGCTCCATGATTCTAACCTTAGTGAGACAGGTGATGGGCAGACCAACTTGAAGGCTGTGAAAGGCTGCTCTGTCTGAGGTAATTAATGAGTTTCCATCAAACACTGGAGCTTAGCTGTCCCCTCTGTATCAATTACATTACTGCTGCTGCCCAAAATAAACCCTGGCTAGATTTTCACTTACACAGCACCTTGCAAAAGTATTCATACCCTCTGAACTTTTTCACATTTTGTGATGAAACACACCATAATCTTTGTAACTTATTGGGTTTTTCACAAATTAGCACATTATTGTGCAGGGAAAGGAAAATGACATGGTGTTCAGGTTTAACATTTGTATAAATGCACATTGTTTTTTTTTTCCATGTTGGTGCACTGGTTTCTTCTCAGTTGAAAGTTGCTTATTGAAATATAGTATTTTACCAATGTAGTAAAATACTATAACGTTAAAATAACAAATGGAAGATAGACAATTCTTGTTAATTCGAAAGGAAAGAAGATCCATGTCAAACTTTTAGCCTAAGTATTTACCACGATGTAGCTTAAGTCATCTAAAACATGTACATATCACATGGTGTACAGCTGTTTATTCTCAGTGTTGACTAGAGAAGCCATACTTAGTCACTTTCTCTTGCATATATTTATGAATGAAGGAAATGTTGCTATTTTTTTTAATATAAAATCAGCTCTTTCTGCTGAGAACATTGATTCCTGGGACCCTTAACCAAATATTCAGCTATCCAGCATCATGCTAGTATTTCTTCAAGTCTTGTCCTTCACACAAACCTGTGAACTTGATGTCATCAAGGGGGTGAGCGTGCAGGAAGAGCAGTAACAGAGACACAACAGTTGCAGGGCTCTAGTAAAGAAAGAGATTTTAATGAAATCACATCACTGAAATACGGTGAGTGTATGTGTGTGTATCTGGATCCAACAAGTAGAGACTTGGGGTAAGAACATATTTTGTTCCCTGGGAATGGTTATTGTAAGGCACANACAAAAGTCAGAAACATCTTAACTGGGCTACAGAGGACAAACAGCTGGACTGTTGCTGACTCGTCCAAAGTTCTAATTTCTTTTGGAAATCAAGGTCCCAGAGTTTGGAGGAAGAGTGGAGAAGCAAAGAATCAATGTTGCTTAAAGTGGGATGGTTTGGGTTGCCATGTCTGCTCCTGGTGTCGGTCTATGGGGTTTACTGAAGTCCAGTCAGCTCAACCATCTACCAGATCATTTTAAAGAACTTTATGCTTCCTTCTGATGACAAACTTTACAGAGATGATGATTTCATTTCCCATCAGGCCTTGACATTTGCCTACTCTGCTAAAAATACCAAAAACAAAAAAAGGTTCAAGGACAATCATTTTCCTGCTCTTGATTGGCCAACAAACCTTTAAACTGTAGATGGAAGCAAAATCATTTTACAAATGCAACATACAAGAACAGTTGACCACAGAAAGCCTAGGAGATGTTTACCAGAGGAAGCAAATCTCTTTACTCCGCCTGACTCAAATAAACGTCCTTGACGTCAGTGGTCCCCAACCTTTTTTATTACCGCCAACCGGTCAGGACTTGGACCGGTCCGCAGCCGTGGTTTTTCTCGGTAGAGACAAAAACCACTGACTTTTGCCCCAATAACTTATAATAAATGAAATTAAACGATTCCACTTAAATTACCAGCACTTCACCTGCTGGGGTCTGAACGCACAGCTTCACAAATTCCTCCTGGTTCGCATCTGCAGAGATCTGCGCTTGTTCATCGGGCAGTTGGATCTGTCTGATCCAAACCGATCCATTAAACTTTTCTTTTTTTACCCTGTGCGTGCGAGGATTTTTTATATTTTATGTTTTATTTTGTCCGTGATTTCACTTCCCCGAAACAGACAGATGTTATGTCTGCCGCACTTCTGAGCGCTGCTCTCCTTCTGGGTGCAGGAGGGTCACTTCTTCAGATCCATTAGTTAAAGCCACAGGGTGAGTTAAGTTTAATTCTTTGCAGTGTTGGTTGTGCAGCCGCAGCGAACTGCGCATGTTACGATCTAATTAACTTGTTCACCTTTATTTATTTCCTCAAGATAAACTGCCGGCTCCTCTGTTTAGACTATAAATGGGTTCAACATTGCATTCTCTTTAGTTTTCTCTGTTCTGTATGTAATGGAGACTGAAATTAAACGCGCCATTTCTACCAAGGTTGGTAGAAATGGCGCGTTTAATTTCGCTCCAAAGCATCCGGTGTTATGCCCAGGTCTTATTCTTTAAATGTATTGAAAGAATAACTTCAGCGAATAATTGTTTGAGATCCCAGCGTGGAGCAAGTAACTCCACTCAGACCAATCAGATTGCTGCGGCACATCAATATAAAATAAATACAGAGTTGAATGGCTTCAATAATTACCCATTTAATATACCCAATTCATATTATTATTACTTCACTCTTATATTTTATTTTTGATTCCACAGTCATATTTTGTTTTTCTAACAAAATATGTTTCAGAAATGGAACAATCGTGTAAATATTTTTATCTGAAAAATGTTATTTTTTGAATGTGAGGTAAAACATTCATTCATCATTCACTTTAACCCTTATCCCCCTGTAGGTATCCCCCCGAACAGGTGCCCTCACAGAGGGTAACGTTTCGGACGAAACATTACTCCGAATCGTTCGCCAGTTGAACATNGAAAATAATGACCCTGGGACTTAATTCTAAGTCACTAAATCTAATCTAGCCGTAAACAAGTGCCGTTATTTTAGGAAAAGAGCTACCGTTAACAGGAGTGGTTGTTGAAGCTATGCAGCTGTGAGGGCTACTCAGCTGACTGTTTCTCAACTGAAAAGGGTCGTAACTTCTGGATTGTAGATAGTTAGAGCTAGACAAGTCTTTTCCACCACCAGTTTAAATAGAATATCTCTTATAAACCGACTTTGGGGTAAGACCCGGGTTTCAGAGATTTTCCGGACCTGTTAGACAGAGAACTGGTCAGTAGTCAGTCGAATGAGTGGTGAGATAAGGGCGGGGCTGGCTATTGCAAAATAACAAACACTTACCATTAGTTGTCTTGATAGTATGTCTTTTTCCTTCCATTTCCTGACCTTTTTTTACAAGCTATGTTATGTCCTTTGGCCAAACAGATCTGCAAGGCTTGACCTTCAGTATGAACCTTAGGGATTGAAGGAGGAGCATTTAAGGAAACCATGGCTGTCTGCTGGTGCAATTCCCTCTGTCACAAGCTTTTCTAAATATGTCCAAAATGAGCAGTTGACCCACTATCTGTGGCTGGCATACTAAGGATATGTCTCATGAATTTTATTCCATAAGACATTCCTTGCTGTGTGTGTATAAAGAAAAAGTAACATTTAGTATAACAAAATGTAGGAAGCAATCAGTGAAAACACTGATGGAATAAAACCTGACACTGGGGACACACACTGCAGGGGAGAAGTCCTATGTGGTTTATACTCGCATTTACTTTAGTAACTACACAAATAGAGCCAAGATGCCCATGCAGATGCTACCCATTCGAGGCACTTTGTTTCACTGTCCACACACACACGCGCATGCATACGCAAACTCTCACACACACCAGCAACCAAATATTGCTGGTCTTATTCAAGGTTTTCAAGCCAACCTATTCATTTAATCCTTTCTTTCTTTCTTTCTTTCTTTCTTTCTTTCTTTCTTTCTTTCTTTCTTTCTTTCTTTCTTTCTTTCTTTCTTTCTTTCTTTCTTTCTTTCTTTCGCACTGCATGCTGGAAGTTGGTGGAGGAGCGTGTGTTGAGTTGACTGAGAAATTGAGAATTTCTGACTTTGTTTTTTTTCTATCTCTATTGGGGTTTTTTCTGGGTATTGTTATTTAAATATTGTGGAGTTAGATTAAGTGTAATTGGTTACTTTTTTGTGCGTAACACCGGCATTTTGCCTTTTGGCGCAAAATGCTGGAAATGGATTTGACCAAACTTACGAGACAACATTGTTTGAAGATCATACCCGATAGTCCCACTATGACAGTGGAGGAATGTAGTTTGCCGGTGGGAGAAGTTTTAGGTTGCATCATTAAATTTGTTGCTCGAATGAGCAGCACTGTGGTCATTTTTGTTGACAGTGTGGACAAGGCAAACAAAGTGATTGAAAAAGATATTGTTGTGAATGATATTTTTTTTTCCATTTGTAGAAATACGGAACAAATTGCGTCCCGTATCGGTTTAATACCGGACACAACATTTGACAGCGGGTCGGGTGGCAACCCTAAAAGGCATGTTGTGTCGCACAGAAGACAGGTCCTTATGATACTGAATAAAAAGAATGAAGACCTTAACTTAGTTCTTAATGTGCGAGTGGACGAGTTTGATTACATTTATGTAAACTTGGGCACTTTGGTGTGCTTTGATTGTAGGGAAGTTGATCACGTTGGTCAAGTTGATTCGAGCACGTTCTGGGAAAAATCTCTCTCCTGATAATTAGGCGCAAACTCGAGACAAGGAAAGTGAAAAATTGCCGAATCAAGCTGAGGGTACAGATTCTGGGAGTGCAGTGACAAAAGAAACAGAAGGGCAAACATCTGAAAAAAAAATGTTCACAGTGAAAAAGAAGTGCATGAAATATGTGTGCTAGAGCAAACATAAGTCTGCTTATTGGCATTTTAACACTGCTTTTTTATTGGATACCAATTTTAAGGAGGCATTTACTTCATTCTGGAGGGTGCATAAAGCTAGAAAAGAGGATTTTACATCTTTAGGGCAGTGGTGGGATCGTGGGAAAATTTAAATTAAAGAATTATGTCAACAGTACACTGTCAATGTTTCATCTAGTTTAACCAAGGCTATTAGAGGATCTGGAGATTGAAATAGTGGCTTCTGCACAATCTACAGGAGATCGAGGTTGTTTTGAGAAAAAAAAGCTGCTTTGGCTGTTTTGCTGGGCTCAAGCGCTGATTTGATGCAGATTTCAGAAAGTTGCTGTAATGGACGCTCCAACAAAGTTTTTCTTCTCGTTAGAAAAAAAGCAAGGACAGTGCAAGTTCATGCATGGTTTGAAATCAACTGCGGATGTTCTTTTGACTGCAGATGATGACATTAGGTGGAGAGCAGCCAATTTCCATGCAGATCTGTACAGCTCTGAATACATCAAGAACGAGGACACTTTCAACGACTTCTGCAATGATCTTCCAAGAGTTTCTGTGGATTTTGCTAAGGAGTTGTGAGAGCCTATGACTTTGGAGGAGATTCATGCCGCACTGCTAAGCATGGAAGGAGGGAAAGTACCTGGCATTGATGGACTTCCCAGTGAATTTTACAGGGCTTTCTGGTCTGACCTCTGCGTTGACCTCTTGGAGGTTTTTGAGGAGAGTTTTGCTGAAGGATTTCTACCTCAGAGCTGCAGGAGAGCAGTTCTTACGTTGCTGCCAAAGAAAGGTGATCTCCAGGAGATTAAAAACTGGCGACCTTTTTCTCTGTTGTGTACAGATTATAAACTGTTGTCAAAGGTGCTGGCAAACAGACTGAAAAAAGTGATGGAGGTTGTTCATCAAACACAAACTTACTGTGTCCCTGGCAGGTCGATGTTTGATAATATTTCCCTGAATAGAGATATTTTGGACATCTCCAGATCATTGGGGTGTAATGCTGGTTTGGTTTCTTTGGACCAGGAAAAGGCTTTTGACAGAGTTGAGCACCGTTACCTGTGGAAGGTGTTGGTTTGGTCTCAGCTCCGAATTTATTGCCAAGATTACGGTTCTATATGAAAACATTGAAAGTGTATTGAAAATTAATGGCTGTTTGTGTAAACCTTTTAAAATTACAAGAGGTGTTCGACAATGTTGTTCTTTGTCTGGAATATTATATGCTCTTTCTATTGAACCACTGTTAAAGAAAATTAGGTCACATATTCAGAGACTGGTTTTACCAGGTTGTAATATGTCTTTTACTTTATCAGCTTATGCTGATGATGTCATTATTTTTATTAAAAATCAGGAAGAAGTGAATAATTTAGGTAGAATTGTTGACTTATTTTGTAAATTATCAACTGCTCATGTTAACTGCGCTAAGAGTAAGGCTGTGGCAATAGGAAGCTGGCTTATTTGGGCTTCCTCAACTTCCAGGTGGTTTAAAATGGAAAAGAAGGGGTTTAAAATATCTTAGTGTATATTGGTGAGATGAGGACACAGAAAAAAAGAACTGGGAGGGAGTGATGGAGAAAGTGGAGGGAAGGTTAGAGAAGTAGAGATGGTTGTTACCGCAGATGTCTCATAGAGGGAGAGTGCTCATTATAAATAATTGAATTGCTTCTTTATTGTGGCACGTTAGCATGTTTGGAACCACCTGGTGGATTACTTAATCATGTATTATTAAATTCTTTTGGGATGACAAACAGGACACGCTGTTTGTCATCCCATCATTATGTTTCTCGGCTGGCCTGGGAATGCCTTGGGTTTCCCCTGGATGGATGGATGGATGGATGGATGGATGGATGGATGGATGGATGGATGGATGGATGGATGGATGGATGGATGGANCTCACCACCTAAGTATTCTGAACTAAGTCTACAGCTACAACATGAACTAGTTTTTATTAATTTGCTATATTTTATATGAAATTCTGTTTACAAATATATAAAATTGCATTGAATGGATCAGAATATTAATAAGAAGTTTAGGTCAGTAACTCAATACACTAAGTTCATATTTGGACTACTTGGACTGCTGTTTTTAAGCCTTTATTAATGTAATTCATGATGATTTTCTGCTTACAGACAATGAATCCATTCTAGCTGTAATCAGATTGTAATATTACATCAAACCAATTATAAACTTTTAAATACACAAATGTGAGCTTGTTGAAACGTATTTTGAAAACCTACTTCCAGGTTATTTTGAAAAGATAACTTGGGAAAGGGAAAGTTTCTTATTCAGCTACAGTAATGGAGATAGAAAGGTTGGCGAAGCATGCTATTGGAGGTTATTTTTACCAAAAGCAGACCATGATGCTTTCAGGTACATCTCGGACACTAAATTGTTGATATAACAAAACAGCTATGAAGCTATTTAAGCATGTTTTAGTCTCAAATATGGGCACAGTTCTAACACTGACTGTTTTTAAGTGATTTTGTTGTTGTATAATTTCTGTCTAGGCATTGACTTTGCTTGCTTATCTTGCTTTATTCATTGAATAAAAATCCAACCAAACCTCAAAGTAGTTCAATACTTTTGATACCTTTTATACCAATGAATGTAAGCTCCATGGAGTCGAGCTTCAGATATTCCAATCAACTTCCAAGAGGACTAGAAATGTCATCTGCTCTAATGGACACAGCAATCATCCGGTAAGGAAGCAGAAAATTCTGGTTACAACAAGATTGCAGATAATCTAGAATTGCATCTTTCTTTTTTCAAATGGTGACTTAGCCAACAGGTCTATCTCCCTCTCATTCTCTATGCCTGATAATATCATCAGAGACAGGAATTCATACCATTAGCCCAGTATCGTACATATTTTCTCCAACTGTAAGGATATTCTTCAGTAACCCAAGCAAAATATTACTGATGTTTGTATTTTTTTCACCAATATTTGTTTGGAGTCCATTGAATATATTTAAGCATGAATGCATATTATTGGATTGGATTGAATAAGAAAGGTGATGGGATGTGCAGTGATGTAAAACTCTGAAATGAGTCCAACACTGAGAAAGACAGATGGAGTTAGCAAACACGAGAGTGTGACAGTCCAGCTCAGTAAAGACAGAGCTTAGCATCCTGCATTATGTCCACACAGTCAGGGCTAACTTGAAGGCTCAAGCTGCATGCTGTTCCTGTGATTAGCTCTCCATCTGGCAGGGTGGGCAGTGTGAACATCCAGAGCAGTGCAGCCTGCTGCATAGATCTCTGAGTTGGGGGATGGATTTGGCAGAGACAGTCTGGGTGCAGTTGATGTTTAGTCCTGCCCACAATGCCCACAGGGATTAAACATCTGGCTGAAATCCTTTTCTGGAAAGTGAAATATGATGAAAAGATGTCATGCCTTTCATGCCTTACATATGTAACAATGTTTGGCTTTAATGTTTGGGCAATTTTGTTTCTGTGTTTGAAATTAGGTTAAAGTGCAATTACATATTAAAGCAGACAATGACAGTTAATAAAATCAGTGAATAAATTTGCCATTTGTACCCGTTACTGAAGTATAACAGAGTGAGATCTTTATAAAGGGCTGTAAAAAGTATTTAACATACTTTCTTTTGTTTTTGCTCTTTTTTGTCACATTCAAATCAGGCCAGAAAAACCAAATCTGAATATCTAAGAAAAAATAAGCAGAACAAAAGTTTTGGAGTGGCTTAGTCAAAGTTCAGACCTGAGATGCTGTGGCATGACCCTCAAATATGGCTGAGTCAAACAATTCTGCAAAGATAGGGCCAAAAGTTCTCACCAAAAATCTGAAATTGAACTTTGTTTTTTGACAACTTTAAGTTTTGTCTTTACCAATCAGCACAGAAAATGGCACCAGACAACATTTTCTGATTCCTTTTCTAGGCCTCTAAGCTACGTCCTAAAGAAGGCCTTCTCTGATGTGTCATTTCCTTAACTTTATGTGCACACATGTATGCGTGTGTGTGTGTGTGTGTGTGTGTGTGCGTGTGCGTGTGTGTGTGTGTGTGTATGCGAGCATGCAAGCAGCTAAAAAAGATAGAAGAAAACACAGAATCATTTATTCCTAACAGTAGCACTCATTCCTGGTCTGAAAAATTTACTTTGGATGAAAAGCAGATGCTGGTGGACTTTTTTAATGGAGAAGAACTCCCTGATTCTACACATCCGTTTCCAGAAATGGGACTAAATACTGATTTCTCAGAAATGACGGGTCCTCTTTTGATCACTCTAAAAATGTTGACTTTTGTATGTTGAAATTTTTGTATAAACTGGTTGAATAAGAAACAGTTAAGTGGAAGAACTGATACTATCAGTTAAAGTCGGAGAAAATCAGAAGGAGGGTTTTTAATCAGCCCCCCTTGACTAAGAGGGCAGGTGACCTTCAGTGGAGGATTTTGCACGGTTCTGTGAGTGTTAACAGTTTTGTGTCTAAATTTAAAAAGATATAAATGAATTATGTCCTTTTGTGAAGAAATAGAAACTACTTTTCACATGTTTCTTGAATGTAAATGACTTTCACCATTGCTTTTTTTTTTGTTGGAAGATGTTTTTTAAAAAATGTGGTGTTAATTGGTCTGAGTTAGCTTTTATATTTGGTGCAGGTTGTACAAAAAAGGACGCCAGTAAGTGGAATTTGTTGAATTTTCTTATTGGAGAGGCAAAATGTTCCATTTATATTAGTAGAAGAAATAAATTAAATGGTGTTTTGGGGGAAAAAAGTTGACAGGATATTTATTCTGATGGTAAAAAACAGAGTAAAAGCAGAATTTATGTTTTTTTCAACGATTAATAACTGAATTTTTATCTTGGTACTTTAATGGCATGTGCTCTGTGGTTGAGAGAAAGCTAGTTTTCAATTCGATATTTGTGTGAATGTTGAAGTAAAATATGTTAAAATGTATTTTTATTGAAAAATAAATGTTATTAAAATCAAGTCTTCTTTCTTTCTTTCTTTCTTTCTTTCTTTCTTTTCTGATGTTTGTCAGGTAATTTCAGAAATAGTGGATGCATTTTCAATTTGATTCACTGATTAATGCAATTATGCTGCTCTGTAATTTTGCTTAATCAAGAAGCATTTCAAGGATTTTTCTGGTTTGCTGAGAGCCTAATTGGTGCAGGAGCTTGATCTGGGGAATGCAACAAGGTTGAAGGCTGCCTAATGAAAAGCAAAAGCTGTAGCCCATTGTGTGATGCTGAAGGACCCATCGTGACTTTTATATACAAAGGTTAATCTGCTTTAGAAAAAAATAAGAATTGCTGTCAGGTTCACAGTAACCTGAACACAGGTTACTGTGAACTTGATAGAAATGTTATATTTGGACGCTTCTTTTTCTGAAATGGCTTGATTTTTCTTTAGTACAATATTATTAGCTATAATTTTAGATTTAAGTAGAATGTTAAAACAAAGTAAATAATTATAAATGTATTCACTTTTTATGCTGCTAGAATAATATGCTACATCATAATCAAGTAACTTACGCAAAAAAATGTTACTACATTGTATTGGCTGTTTTTTAATTTAAAAAAAATTAATATGGCCACAGTTGAAAAACATGTTTGGTTAATTGGTCTCTCTAAATTGAACTTGGGTGTGAGTGTGAGCCTGTTTTTCTGTCCTGTGTGTTTCTGATCCCCTGCGATGGATCGCCTGTCCAGTGTCTGCCGTCATCAGCCCCGCTGCAGCCCTGAAAATATAAACAAGTATAGAAAATGGATGGATGTTTTAACTTTTTTGTATAATTTATAATATTTTAAAAAGTACAATTTGGCAGAACATGGGTCACCAACTGTGTTCTTTGATGGCAGTTACCAAGCAAGTAACTGCCACTCAGCGAGTGGAATACCCCAGGGGGTTGTCCTGGTCCCTTATTATACTGTATTTTCCTAATGATTTATTGTATGTATTATATAAAGCTGGCATAGTAACATTTGTATGCAGATGATTAAACCATATACACATCACATCAGCTTTAACTTATAGGGAATTACAAACTATTACCTAAGAAAAGCCTGCAGTTCTATTGCATCAAGTTGGGATCTTAACAAATAAACAAATAAACTGAACAATTTTCAGAGTTGTTCATCCATACTTTGTGTTTCTAATTATGATTTAGCCCCACTCATGCATTACTTCACTGCCAAAGTCAGACACAGTGTAAATGTAGCATTGTTTTTTTTTTTTGTTTTTTTTTTTTGTAATTTATACCTCCAATAAATCTGTTCATGCATGGACTTATCACAGTAGGCTTTACAAGGTGTATATACATTTGAAATGCTCAAAGAGCTGGCTTGTTGAAACTGTCTAGATGAAAATAGGGCTAAAGCAGTCTCCACTGACACAGAGAAGACACAATTCCAGCACAGTAGCTGTCAGTCAAAGCTCCAGGGAAGTAGAACCAAAGGAAGGTCTCATGTGGCCCGCAATTTTCTTGAGGCCATTAAAACCAGCCCTTTTTAATTCCTTTTTCGTCACTCAAGCTATTCTCGTTGCAAAGTGGTCTTTCAGTGCTCAGCTTCCCTTCCAGCGCTTGAAAGACAGGAATGTGAAAGCATTTTGTAGAACAATGCTGAACACATCTGCTAATTTCCCTGGCTAAAGGGACTAGAGGACAAGCTCATTCATCCGGGGCTCTGTGAACATTTCAGTGCAGTGTAATGTTTCTGTTCCATCACAAAACACTCAGTGTTATTCAAGAGCGTATCAAGTATTTTGTAAAATACTTAAAGTAGTGCTTTTCTGATGCAGTATGCAAATGACTTTGTTAAATGGAACTCATTGAGTCAGATAATCCCACTGCTAAACAGAATGCCTGACCAGATGAAAAAAAAACACCAAGAGAACACAAAGTTGAAAGCTGTAAGAATGCAATTAATGTAAAATTTGAAAGTAGCAGGACAATGTAGCAGAGTAAGAAAAAGCAATCAGTATGTCCTGCAGCAGACTCAGCCTGCAGCAGACTCAGCCTACAGCATCATAACTCTAAAGATAACTCAGGATAACTGAAAATACTGAGATGACTTCAATCAGTTTCTCCAAATTGCTATCAACACTCACTTTTAGTAAGTTACTTGGTTACTGTGTTGGAAAAGTACTTTGAGTCAATACTACTTGCTTCCAAGTACAGATCCTTTACTTGATTTTTTTTCTGGAAATGATCTCATCTGACTCATTATCATGAGTCCCTCCTGTTCATTTCTATGAACAGGAGGGCATTCACAAAGCAGAACATCAGAAGTCTCCATCATTTTATTTTAAGGTAGGCTGCAGTCAACTAACTTTTTGTTTTGTTTTGTTTTGTTTTGTGGGGGCCATTATTGCAATTAACTGCATTTTTTTCTGCAAAAGACCCAAGCTGTGAAGCATTGAGTGGTGCTGCAGTGGTGCAGAGGTAAAACACAACCCATGGAGGCCTTAGTTGTTGACATGGCTGTCACAGGTTGAAATCCCAGCCTGATGGCCTTCACTGCATGTCTTCTCTCTCTCATTACCCACTTTCCTGTCTGCCTCTCAAATGAAGGCCTCCAGAAACAATGAAACCTTTATAAAAGAAGTGAGAAAGAGGAAGGTTGAGGACTCAATGAAGAAAATTGGTTTGTTTAAGTTACATGAACTGAATCTTTTTTGGTTAGTTGTGCTTCTTGATTTAAGTACTGCTAACTTAAAAAATTAGGTTTTCTTACTCGTTAATATTAAGCTTACTTTTTTTTAAGTAAGGTAAACTATTTCAATTTTAGAGTGTGTAGCCACTCTAACTAGGACATTTTAAGCCTCGCTTTAAAAGCAGACAGGGTGTCTGCCTCACAGACTGACACTAGGAACTGGTTCCACAGGGGAGGAGTCTCCTCTGAAGGAAACTGGTTCCAGAGTCAGAGCCGTGCATTGACACGAGACTGAATATTTCTAGCTGGAACCTCTTAACCTCACCCTTCTCCACCAGAGAGGTGACATCCTGAGAGCCAAGGACCAGACTGCTAAGGTCTCCGCCCTCGGCCACCACCCGTCACACATTGCACCTGACACCTTTGACCCCTTCCAAAGGCAGTGAGCCCATGGGAAGGGTTCTTTGGGCTAAGCAGACACTCGCCAATGTGCCCCTCCTTCAGGCATGGTTCCAGAAAGTTGCCACGCTGACCCCTGTCCAGGAGAGGGAACACTGTTTCCATTGATTAAACTCATCATAAGGGGTGTTTGGGTTGCACTCTGTCTGGTTCCTTACCTAGGACCTGTCTGCCTTGGGTGACCTTATCAGGGGCATGAAACCCCTGACAGCATAGCTTCTAGGATCACTGGGAGATCACGGTACGATGGGCTATAAAAAAAATAAATAATATATATATATATATATACAGTATATACACACGGTTACTGGGCTAATGTAGCGATTTTTATTCTTAGGTGGCCAATATAATTTAAAACAGCAATACATACACAGCCTATAAGATAAACTATAACTAATCTAACTATAAAGCAAACTATGAAATCTGAGCTTTGGGCCATTAGACTGTCATCTGGGTCATCATCAGTCACAGTTGATGAAAGTAATTAGTATCATTAATGTGTAAAGGCCTGTGAAAACAATATGTGACAGATATAACAATACAATTTTGAAGTTAGAAAAGAAAAACAATGCTAACCTCGTTTAAGCTGCTACGAGCGGTGACCTGTCATGTCTGGTGGCGAGACCAGACCCCAGAGGAAGGCCCACCAAACAACTCTGACATTTTCACATTTGTTATTAGACCTTCCTGTAAAGAGAAACTACAAACTACAACTGTGTTGTAGTTTGCTTTTGCAGCATCATCTTCCATCTTCTCGCCTATTATGGACTCATTTAATGTTGCTCATAGTGTCAGTGATTCACACATAATGTTTCATGGAGGAATGACATGATGACAAAGCTGGTAATTAGTCAGCTGCTTAGGGCTCCCCATAGATCTAGCCCACAGACCATACCTGTAGATCTAGAATTGTAACTTTTTTTTGTTGTTGTTGAAAATGCAATTAAAATTGATCCAAAGGTTTCAGCAGAGATAAATTAAAATACTTGAACTGATTAACATTTAAATTTAAGATTTAATTGGCAAGCTTACTTTGTAAAAGTGCAAAGAATAATTATGGTTTGTTGTGTTACCTTCAAGTTTGGAAGGTAGCTAGTCACATTTACTCTTATTACCATAATTAAGTGCAATTTGTCTGTATATTGTACTTTTTAAGTAGTTTACAAAACCTGACATTTTACTTTTGGGTAAGGTGTCAGCTCAGCTACAATGCAAGATTAATTTATTTCAACTTGACTGAATTGAATTTAGAACTTGTTTTTGATATTGATAAACCTAGCAACTGGTTTGCTATTTTGATTATCCAAATGTGTTTTTGAAGCGTTTGACATCTTTTGTTGGCCTAAATAATCTTCCTTAAACTACAAAGTGGAACTAAAAATCTCTATGCATGTCCAGACCTTTCATTATACGCTTTATGAAAAAACAAAAGACCTCTACAGTCTGCTCAGATGAACACACAGGTAATGTAAACTGAATAAATAACTTGTTAAACTACTGAAATATGTCTTACCCTTTATTCCTTTCCCTTCCTCTCCACATAAGTGTGCCTTACTCAATTTCCAGCTTCAGTGAGAATGAAGAAAGATAAGACGAGAAAATTGGAAGTTTGGTTTAAAATGCAGACAGCTCCGACGTTCTGCTTGATGGCCTGTAACATCTCGCACCACACTTTGCATCACAGAATGGGAGCTTGTAATAGAAATTCCCCCACAGAGGAGGTTAATCATTGAGCCGCCCTCCACCAAAACAACAAAACCTGCCACTGCAAAATTATAGGAAATAAAATTCAACACTTTATCTGTAGCCCTTTGTCACACCTACAAATTCATGTTGCTAACTTGCCTTTAGGATTCAATTTTAGGTTAATGCGACTCTTCTGTATTATAAAAATAACCCGAAGGGATCTTTAGCCCATTTAGCCAATGGGACTTGCACTATGCCATATGGCCAGGAAGAAAATAGGGAAAATCCAGTCTCCCATCATAGGAAGGGAAAATACAACTTACATTTATCACAAAGTGGACAAAAAAGAAATAAAATACATTCACGTGAAAAAAAAAATATATATATATATTTGATACAAAAATATGTCTGCACGGACATGTACCAACAATCTCTAAAAAAAGTGACTAAGACTGTGTTCCTCATCAAATAAAACACAATGAAAATATATGGAATGACATTAATCATGCAAAAAACAATTCTTCCATCCAACAAACCGTTATGCTTCTGCCTTTTGTTTCAGTCAGTCATTTCAGTGTTTAATATAACTTTTGGGCCACTTATAATAAACACCTGGCTCAGATTCTCCATGCTGACAACACAGCATACATTTAGAGGTAGGTGAGGTCAGTTTATTTTTATTATTTTTATTGTGCTCATTCACAACAAATATTTTCTCAAGACACTTTACAGTTAATTCAGTTGTATGGAATTTTCAAATCAATCCAATACAATCTGATTATGTAGACAGACTGAAATTATGTGACAAATTCTAATTCCATCCTACCTTTGTATTTTGCATTCTGGTGAGTCTTCTTTGAGTTGTTCTTCTTTTGGGGTTTGTATTTGAGTTCCTTGCCTTCCCCTTGTGTGTGCACTTGTCAGTCATTTTTCCTCACTAGTTTACTTCAGTTACCTCAACTTTCCTGTTGGTTTAAGCAGCTTCTCATACCTACACACCATATTATGCCTTTCCTCAGTCACTGTCATATCATCCTGTTGTGCTGTATTCTCATCTGCTCCAGGCTCCCGTTTTAACCCACCAGCTTCCTTTATGCTTTTGGTTATTAAAACTTGTACAACATGGCAGACAAGAAATTGTGCTGAGTGATTTTATTTTTTTTTACAATTAGTGCAATTTTGTCATAAATATAACTACCGATAAACATAACATATCATTATAAGACTGTTGACTGCGGTAAACATTCCTGAATACACCACAGCTGCACTGAGCCAGAAAGAGTTTTTGCTTATCAACTTCTTATTTCATACCTTAAACAAACATAGGTTCATATAAGTTATGAATATGAAAAACAGCAATAGGTTTTCTTGCTCGGTTTGGAATATGAATGTACTCATAAGTTTCTGAAACATGTTTGGAAAATGTGCCTGAGAAACACCAAACACATTCTGTCATTCAGCACAAGGGAAAACCCAAGCATAGGAAATAACACAGCATGATGAAATTAGAAACCAAAAGAACAAATCCTACAGACCTGCAGCTACTGCAGACGTAAATATTAAATATTATTTTAACTTTCAAGAAGTGTTTGTGTTAATATAGTTTGTCAAAACTCATTATGTGTTCTCGGTGAACTGTTAGTCCAAATAATACATAATAGCATCTGTGAAATAATACAGTACATACCCACAGTATTGTTTGACTGATGCGACATAATACTGTACATACATAACTCTGGAGAACAAAAAGCTCTGAGGAAGCAATACAGACTGAAGCATGCCCTGCCATGTGTGAGTACCATTCAGTCCCTTGGCTTTAATACTGTTTGTGGCTTTGTGTAATCCAGTGCAGAGGATCCCTCCTGGGCCTCTCAAATCCACTGTTCCTGCTCCGACCATGGGGCAGTAAACAATGACAAGATTACATTTTATAAAGTAATATTCAACATTTGGGCTTAGACATAATCCCATGATTAATCAACTCTTTCTAAGAGCTTATATTGATCTTTGACAATCATTTTGTGTGTGAGTGAAGGATTGTGGGATTGTGTCTAGTGTCTGTGACACAAACATTACAAAACATCGAGTAAAAAAGTTTCTGCTTAATAGGTCGGGTTGGTTGAATTACTATTTTCTGCAAGTACGCAAAGCTGTTTATTATGTTAGTGATGATGTACATTCACCACAGATAAAGCTTTCCAAAGAAAAGGCCAAAAATCAGAAAAGTCCTGGGTTTATTTTCGCTGAGCTCAATTATATTTCTAAATGCTTCACTGAGGTTTTCAAGAGGGAGCTATCTGTAATGACTAATATTTCATATTTATGAAGCATCTGCATAATAAAGATAAGGTATTCAATTAACTGAGCCATAAAAATTCAAGCTTATTAAATATTAATAATTTCACATATTGCTTTGATTCCTAACTACTTAATTACAAACATATTGCTCTCTTCGACTTCTGTGAGTTGGTCATTTTATTGTATTTTAGCAAACTATAAAGTGTTAGGCAAAGCACATCATACAGCAATAAAAGCATGCATGAGCACATTTAAGGCCACTCTGAACCACTCATTGGTTTATCCAGTTTTTTATTACCCATTTTAGATATAAAAACCCCTCGGCATCTACTTGTGTCATTTTGACATGCTTTGCCCTCCCAGTCACAGCTGCCTGTTGATCAACAAAAATCCTCTCTCACAAGCCTCCCCTATCGAAATCTAATGTTTTGCTGTAAAGCCAGTCTGCCTGAAACTCCCTTGACTCTACAAAAACAATATTTCCTTTCAATCTTTCACAGTTAGCATCTCTGAAGGTTAGTGCTTCCTTAATTTTGAAGTGCCACTATTATTTATTTGCAGTGTTTACTGAACAAAAAACGTTAAACATTTACATTGTAAGTAGTAAAATCTAAATGTTCCCTAAGTATCTTAATATTGCAGAAGAATACATATCAAGAGAGTAATCATAGTGATTCAACTTAGGCTGCATGATATTAGACAGAAATATGGCTCCAATAGTATTTGAAATACTGCAACAATAATACTAGTTGTGATGATTCCAACTTTTCCTGACCCCATCAGTAAGAATCCACCCAACTGGATTCATCGTTCTTGTTTTATTTGTCTGCTTATTGTCTTCTTTGGATGTACTATACTGAAATGCAATTTTGGTCTGCTTTAGTACAATAACAATAAAAGCGTTCCGATTCTGATTCTGATCCATGAGGTATTCCAGTAGGTTTCACTGGGAGGAACAACCAGGACAGGCTGGGAAAAGAGGTGGGGAGGGAGAGAGCTTTAATACATGAAGGGACAAAGTTCCTTCATGTATTAAAGGAACTTTAATACATGAACCAATTTGAAAATTCAACTGCCTAAGAACTGCTTGACTGAGAGTAACATGGTTTCAGGTAAAATAATACCGAACTAAAAAATAGCACAAATTTTGCACAAACACATAAAGCTAGAACTCTAAATAACAGTTTATCAGCAAAAAGGTTGATTTGTGGGTGAGTTTCACTTTAAATGTAAGATTTGTTTTAGGTTTCTAGCCAGAAAAATCTCATAGCAACACATATGGATTTTATTTTATTGTTTTCCCTTTATATTAATTAAAAACGAATGTTTCTGCAAACAAATTCTACAATTAATGACTCAAAAGCTTACTCCAACAATTATTAAACTGTCTAAAATCATCTGATTTGCTTTCTCCATTAAAAATGTCAAGCATATCCATAACCTGATAATGAATATTAATGAAAACTCCAAAAGCTGCAGTAAAATATCTGACAAAAATATTGCCATTAACATGATGGACCATAAGAAAATTATTTACATTTGCTGATATTCAATTAAATAGTCAGATACTTCTTGTTAAAAATAATTGATTTATATATAATTTATTCACAGTTAAATCTTTTTCTGTCTCACCTGTCCACTCTGCCTTATTGATAAAGTCCCCTGAAAATACAAAAGAAAAGCCTTTATGATTGCAATGTTTCTCTATGCTTAAGCGTCAATCACATACAGGCTGTGAACTGAGGGGATGTTGTCCCATCTGTGATAGTGGTTGATGCAACAAAACACAAAAACAGGTCAGGCAGGTGGAGGCAGGAATCAGATTTTTAGCCCACAAGCCATGGAAGTTGCAGGCTAGGCAACCCGCTGCCCTGCAGCATGAAATCCAGGGATGTAGAGGGGATTTGACTTCTTGGGCTAAAGCCAAGCAGGGAATTGCTTGACTGGCCATCTCTGGCAGCTACACCCAAACTTGGTGATGCTTCCCCGCTTATCTTCCCCTCACCATCAAGCTGCTGCAGCTCCTACTTTGTGGTGCATAAGCAATATTTCCACCAGTGTCATCTACAAACCCTCCCCAGAGATTTATCTGGCTGTTGAAGTAGAAAATGAATATTTTACAGTTCACTTGCTTGATCAATTACCTACAAGCTGTTGCTGTATTTTGAGGCTGGTCGGAAGAAATACTTGTAGGCAGTGACAGTATAGTCTATGGGGAGTCCTCTCCTCTTCCATGACAGCAACAAAATCAAACTAAAGAGAAGTTATGAATGAGATTGTCTCTAGTGGGCTGCTTGATTTTGTATGCACACAACTCTGGCATTGTTGCAAAACAAATTACAGCTTTTAGTCAATAATTACTGCTGGCTAATTTCAAGACGTTACAGACACAGGGTTGATTGGAGTTGCCAAGTGCTCCTTGATTCAAAGCCAATTTGAATATTTCAAAAATGAATATTTAATGTTATCATTGTTCACTGATTAACATCCATCTGCATGTAGCGTCTTCAAGCAATTTTCCACTGACAATACAGTTGTACCAACTGTGCAGTCACAGGGTTTCTCTTGTGATACACAGTCTTCTTATGTTAGCTTGTTGGATAACAAAGTGTTTTGATCTTCAGAAACCAACGTGTCGTCTACCTGCTGGCAGTTTTTACCCCGACGTGTTTCCAATGTCAGATTTTTTAAGCTGTCATTTCAGGCTCATGGTATTATAGCAGCATAAATGTTATGCTCCCACTTTAACAAGGCCAGTTTCAGCTCCTGTCCTTTTACTCACTGCAACTTTAACATCCTCTAAATGGGTTTCAAAACCTCAAAGAAGACCTACCCCATTCTACCACAGCATTAATAAACCTCACTGAGTGATTTTCACCTTAACAGAGCTCAGAAATGTTTGTTACCCATAAAACTTGTCGCTACAGCAAAATTAAATGGCGCAGAGCTTGATTAAAGAATTAAAAAACATAAGGCTCACAAAACGTCTGTTTAACTGGTTAATTGTTTAT
>NW_006802171.1:0-28822 GCF_000485575.1 Poecilia formosa
TGCAATGGAAACACTTTTTTTTGCGTTGCACGAGTCCCATGATCAACAACAGGATGTTACTACTGGCGGAAACCATGAAGAAAAAGGAAGTAATTGGAGGAGGATGGCACAGCATGTTCTTTAATGACTTATCGCATGAACAAACTTATTCACATGTGAATCTAATTATATTTCTTTTTAATTGAAACAATTGCGAAATTGTGTTTTTTTTTTTTAGATATTAGTGGAATTTAGACAAATTTCTGCGCACATTTGTAATAGAAATGCAGCTACTGACGGCTGTGGGCAGAGGAAAAACTTTAGGACATCTTAAGTTTCTAAGACTTAAATAGAAAGTGGCTTGCATGCATTGCAATTTGCCAGAGTACTTTTTATTTCCACTAAAGCACATCAAGTATGCATTTACAGAAAAAAAAACCAATTCCAGTGAGTGTAAAAAACGATTCTGTATGTTCTGTGATCGAGTCACCATTCAGCTTTTATTCTTCACTGGAGACAGACTGCCTGAACTCCCATTGGTAGGCAGTATATGTGAGGCATCAGACAGTGTTGTTCTATAATGGAGGCTTTCAAGTAAATGCAACCCTGGGTCAACAAGTAATGGTGTCTGCCAGCTCATTCAGTCCTAAAGGCAGAAAACCACATGGTGCATGCCTAGTGGGAGACGAAAACCCCCAACAGTGCATCTAGCAGCTTATCTGGACTTCGTTTCCCAGACTGCCTCAGGATACTCTGTGTCCCTAAAAATCTTTAGATGCTACAAACTCCTCTGAGTGGCCCACTTTGCCAATATGTTTACAATTTCATTGAAAATATACTCAACTAACTCAATGAGAGTTTTCTCAATGCAACAACCATAGTTGGTGAATTGCTAAAAAATAATTTGGGGAAAAGTTTTACACAGAAGTTAAAAATGAAAATACTTTAAACCCAGACATTTGATCTTTCTCTGCACCCGTCTCTGCTCACTCTGGCCTTTTTAAGGCAACGAGTTTAAATAAAGCAGCTGCTGTCTGTGACATTCAGATGTAGTGGTTTGCAAAGCTAGTAGTTTCATTGTTCAAATATCTAATCATAGAAGCACAGACATTTTCCTACACCGTCACGTCAGTATTTCATGTATGATCGTGTCTTGCAGAAGTATTAATGTCATTTTGCAACTGCAATTTAGATTTTTTGTGATACCAACACAAAACAGTAAATAGCTATGAATTTGTTTTTATAATTATTTTATCCTCCACAAAAATGAAATCTACAGGGTGACCTTGTATTCAACGTCCTTGAGTCAACCTACCTATTATTGAAATTAAAGTTTAGTCTTTTAGGACATGCCTCTAACAACTTTGTACATTTAGGGAGCATTTATCTGTTTTTCAGTGGAGAGCGTCAACAAACATCAAATTTCAAGTTTTGCTGCAAATTCTCAGTTGAATTTAGATCTGAACTTTGACTAGACAATTGTAGTGCATTAATATGCTTTGATCTAAACTAGGAGTGACCCACTCCAGTTTTCCCAGAGTGAGTGTCCTGCATGGTTTGGATATATCTCTGAACCAACACAGATTCATTAATACTGAATTGCCTCCCTGGTTTTCTGAAGTTTTGCAGGTGTCCCCTAATTAACCAATCATTTGATCATTTGATTGGTTCATTCTGGGAACCAAGTAAAACATGAAGAAGAGTTTTCACAAAGCTCGAGTTGAGCAACACCGTTCCACTGCACGTTTACAGAAGCAGTTCAATTATTCTTTCAGGAACCATGCAGTTTTTATAATTTTTAAAAAAACGCATTCTCGCCCACCCCAGTTTGGTTTAATCAAACCAAAATTCACTTGTCTAGAAAGTCCGGTTTGTTTGGGAAGGAGTGAAAGCGCATCAGCACTCCGATGGGGACCAACAAAGCCAACTCTGGTCTCGGTTCGGTTGAAGTGAACACCGGTGCGGCTCAAACGTATATGTGAACACCGTTCCAAAAGCAATAAGCAGGTCAGTCTTTTGTATCGTTTGTAAAGGAAGATTTAATTGTAATGTTTGTTGTTGACATCCAGGAAGAATAGTCCCTACTGTGGTAAAGATTAATAGGGATTCTTAAACAAATTCTGAGTAAATACAAACAAAACAAATGTGTGAATCTAGGGCTAGCAGGAGAAATATCTTTGTCTTTTTACCAAAGACAATAGAGAAATCTTTCACCCACTGAAATCCGACAGTACTCCATGTTTATTCACATTTAGCTTAGAAGGAAGTTGCGCTCTTGTCGTCTTTGAAGATTTTTGTGTTGTTTTCTTCAGTGGTTCTTAGTTTTTCCAATTGGTTTGGATCCTTTGACACGTTTGACAAATGCAGAAGTGAACCGCACCAGCTAAAAATGCTGCCATTCTGGTACCCACTCAAACCGATTCTACTGTACTAGCAGGTGTGAAAACACCCAAACAAATGTTTCTTGGTGGCAGCAAGAGACAAAATCCTCTGGATTATAAAGGTTGGTGACCAGTTTGACAAGGACAGTTGTGTCATGGCTTATTTTCTCTGAAGCTGGGTGATTTATGGTGAAAGGCTGCTTTTCATAAAGCATCTCAGTCCCTAAAAATCCCCTTCTTGTCAGAGGTAGTGGGTGTGTAGCTGAGCTCATAATCAACATCAGTGTTTCTCCCACTTTTGATCCGTCTTTGGAGCCTCCCGTTGCACACAGGGGCCAGTAAATACCTTACATTTGCAACATGCTTGGATATTAGAGTCATACCATCAGATCTTGTAGCATTTGTCAGTGTGAACACTCATTTTTTTGTGTTTTCACAGCCGGTTAACGGCACAACCAAGTCACAAGACCACTCATCTACCTGTCAGGCAGTACACTGGGTTAATAAGCCGCACACAGGAAACTGGTGCGAGCACAAAGAAGAGTGATAAAAACAGAGGGGATGTGAGGATGGGGGAGGAGAAGGGGCTCATGCATGTGTAATCACAAACACAAGCGGCCTACTGTGCCGGAGGAGAGGCCTGTTTTCAGGGAGGAAACAGGAGATGATGCGGTCAGCTCGCCTCAGACCTGGAAAGGTTGTTACATGTCACTCAGCTGCAACATCTCATAATATTCAACTGGGTGGAAGAATGACGCAACATGGCAGGAAATGTAGAACTGGCTTTATCAGAGACAAAGCTGCTACAAATTACAGGCAGGGCTGAGTGTTTTATGAACCTGAAGAGTACACGTCATAATTCATGAACTGGACATTCTCAGTCTAGTCTATTGAAATGAAAAGCAGCCACCAACAAACACTTGAGAGTTGGAACAAAGTATGAGGAGCTGTTTATTAATAATTGACCACAAGTGCTGTAATGATGAGAACACAAACCAAAAGCAATAAATCAACACATAAAACCAAAGTATGACAAACGATTAATCATGATTAATCGATTACTGTAATAATTGTCTAACAATTTAGCACTCAATCATTAAATGAAGTAAAAAAAACTAATTAACATATTAAGAGCAGGAGCTGTATAAAAAATAACACACATTTTGCATTCAAGATAAAAACACCATCTGTAAATATGTTCTACCCAGAACTCCTCTAATGTCGTCACTCAGTTCAGATTTACTAAGGAAATGCTAAGTTATTGTTTTTTAGGCAATCAAATTTTTATTTACCTATTTCAAAATGAAGGTGGTTAAAAGAAAAAAAATCTTTTTTCATCCAATTAATCATCAGAATAATTGATAGATGAATCAGTTACTAAAACTATCATTAGTTGAGGCTCTAAACTAAACTGATGCTCAGCTTAATAGACTTTCAGTCATTAAGGTAATTTACAACCATCAGAGACCAAAGACCGTCAGAGTTTTTCAATCACCTCATCGCCTTTCTCCGTCTCCCACAAGCCGCGGCGACTGCATTATCTACCGAGGGGAGAGACTCTCAGGGAAGAGGGTGGGAATCCAGAAAAAACAAACAGCGCCTATATCAATTACCAAGGTCAAACATAATGGAGTAATGATAAAGTAGTTATCCCACAGGCGGACGGGAACAGAACGTAGCCTGCATTCCTTTCCTGGAGCTGCAGCCTCTTCAACTGATGATGTTTACTCTCACAAGGCTTACATTAAACAAACAGAGGGAGGCATAATAAGCACACTCTGAAGGGCCATGCAGAGAGAGACCAGGGGAAGGAAGGAGGAAAAGCAAAACGAGACGATTTCTTTTACTTTTGGAGAAGTGTAGAGTAGTTGACACCTGCTGGAAGTTTACACCTTAATGTAAATATCCTTAAATTTTAAATGTCTGATTAGGTCATTATGGGTACGGCACTGGAACTGACATATTTATGGAAAATAACATATTAAAATATGCCAGCATAGCTTAGAAAACCTGAGTTATGACTGAATTTTGTTTACCCAATTCAGTTTTATGATGTGTGGATTGCATGTAAGCTCAGGATATGTGTATGCTAGAACAGTTACAGTTTCCAACTGGAGTAATCTCAAGCGTACACCAGTTCTGACTGGGTAAAATGCAAAAGACGACAAAATTAGCTCCTGGGAAAACCACAGAGTTCATCTACCTTGGAAACAACTCTGGAAATTCATGGAATGAGATTTTGTTTGTTGGTTTGTTTAACTCTTTTTTTTTTTCCTTCAACAGTATTGTTGGTGTGTCTAAAAGTATGTGGTATGAAAATAGCACTTCCTGTTGTGAAAGTGCAGAGCAAACTGAAGAACAGCTAGATGTGATTCTCCAGGCAAATGGTTTACAACCACAACTCTTAACGCGATTGCATTCAGACGCTACATAAGTGCTACTCTGCAATCAAAAGAATGCATTTTTAAAAATGGAAGTTTCTGCATTTCTAAAACTCTTCAGTCATCAGATAAAACACTCTTCCATTTTTATCTTTCCTTTTAAGACTTACAGGCAGTTCTTCTGAAAGCTGACATCTTAGGAAATATGACTCACTAATAAAATTACTAAGACATAGAAGTAAGTTACTCAAGAAACTTGAAGTTTGAGTTTTACCCCGAGTTAAAAAGGTTCTTAAGATTTAAAAACCAGTCATCCCATTGTGTTGCATCGACGTATCAAATTGAGCCTAAAACAGCATCTTCACGCCACACTCCTTAAACATTTTCATATTTTGTTACAACTGCAAACTTTCATATATATAAACAGAATAATTACTAAACTGAAGAAAATGATACAGTTTAAAAATGTTTTGCACATAAGAATCAGAAAATGGTGCAGAATGGATGGAGATAATCTGTAGTCATCAGATTAAAACCGTTTTGTTGCAGCTCTGACTGCATGTTTACGGTCGTTGGCCTTTTTTTGGAAAGTTAAACATTAACCCTCGTTTGAATTCTTGTTTTTATCAGTGACCTCCCTGCTTTTAGTGCCATCAATCATCTGCTGTGACCAGCTTCAATGCCCTTGAGGGAGAATGCCATCCCCAAAGCACAATGCTGCCATCACCATGCTTAAAGATTCATATGCAATCTTAAATGGGTTTTTCTTTTATGGTTTCTTCTTAGCAGCAATTCTCTTCCATTAAAGCTAGATTGTCTACAGCTCCTCCAGAGACACCAAGGGCCTCTTGGCTGCTTCCCTGAACAATGATCTCCTCGACCTGCCTGTTGCTTAAGGAGGGACGCCATGTTTTTGTAAACTAATCCTTTTTTAGTGGAATTAAGACAATTATTTGAAAACAAAATGCCTTATTTTCTTTTTATTTCATAATCATTTACTAGTTTGTGCCATCACAGATCACAGAAAATCATATTAAAACAACCATTAATTGTTTAAATTATATTTATTTGATTATTGAAATAATTGTCAGCTAATTTACTGATCGATTAATGATTAACTGGAGTACACAGACTCAAATAAAAGGCAAAACTCTGAGCAGTAATTAAGCAAAAACTGTTTAAAAATATATACATTCTGCATTAAGATGAAAAACTCATTTTTCTGTAAATATGTTCTACCCGTAACTCATTAAGTACACTCTTCAAATTCTGGAAAAAACAATCTATTAACCTTTTGTTATTCAATTTGCTAATCCAGAAAGTAAACAAATTAGTTCCACACTACATTAACGTTAAGTCAAGCAGAAAGGATTGGGCATTTTTCATGTTGATATAAGTATTTTTTTTAGCTGCACATTTATCCTTTGCTGCAAATGACCAAGGGTTCACTAAAGGAATGTTGTTTTTGCATTTTAGGCAATACAATGCTTATATTCTTATTTAAAGAAAAAATTATTATTTTTTTGCATTTGTTATGCATTTATTATGCATTTTTGATATATAAAATAAAATTAAGTGTTCTAATGAAAAATCAGAAGAATGTGCAAGTTAATTTATCCAATTAATCACTAGAATAACTCGATTTATCACCAGAATGATTCGTTAGATGCAGCCGTAGAAAATATGTTAAGCTTTTATGTTGTGACATGACAAAATATGAAAGAAAAAAAAAATCAGTGGGTATCAACAGCTGTCACATGTCAAGATGTCGAATTTGCAGCTAATCTTTGGCCTTGCACAAGAAGGGGAAAAAAAAAAGCCTCAAACCTAATGTTTATCTCTGAAATTATTCACGACAGGGGAGAAGTCGCACATCCCATCACCAAAACACGAATGTCTAACTGGGATCAAGCCGACAGCTCCTTTATACATTTCTCACTCAATAAAATGGCAGCTCAGCAAATGAGCTTGTCAGGACACGAAGCAACGCCTCTTTCCCTCGCTCCCTCTCTGAACGTGCACACAATCTCCCGCTCTCACACACGGGCTCAAGAGGAGGAGGAGGAAGTTATTATGCGTAACATGAGAGGGGAGGGGATTCCATGGATTCCTGTTGGGAACTTCAGCATGTACTGAAGCATGAGGGAACATGCTAGTTTCTCGAGTCCACCTCTGTCACTGTAGAGGAACTTGAGGAATTTCCTTTGTTGATACCCTTCTTCCCCATTGAGAAGGGGGAGGGAGGGAAGCACTTTCCCACACAGGCCTTCACTTTGAGGGGGGGAGCTGGAATAGATGCAGATAAATAGGAGGAAGAGAGGGGCCGTAGTTGGGTTGCACCACTCACACAAACATTTAGTCCAATTTCAGAGCTATGCACAAATTAAATGGAGACTTCAGGCTGAAGCCCTTGAATGTAAAGCGTGTGACATTCCCTGAGACGTCCACAGAAAGATGATTTAGCTAGAAAACTTACGCATTGCAGTATGGTCTCTTCTCGAAGCCTTTGTAATTCTTCATGTTTAAAGTCATTTTGCAGATCTCGCAGCTGAAGCATCCTTTATGCCAGTACTGTAAGAAAGACACAAGACAACAGGTGGAGTTTTTATTTGTAGTCAGGACAAATTTATTACAGGCATGATTTTCTTGCAATGGAAAATGTACAACCATGTTTATCCATAGATTTTAATTGAAAAGCCCATTTTGCAGCACCCAAATCAGCTTCTATTCAACTTATCTAACTTTACTAAATGTAGCAAGCATTTTGAAAGAAAGTGACCAAAATCCTGGTCTTACAACCAGATATAAATTTGCTCAGTTTAGCCCCAAATTATTTAAGAAGTAGTTGTCTTTTTTTATTGCAGCAGATGTGCAAAATACATGTTATGTTATGGATCTCCAATAACCAAACGACATATTTTTCTTTTGTTTTTCCTGAAAAAAATAAAGTAAAGATTTTAGTTATTTTTTTTACTTCTTGGACAACCTTTTCTTAAAGGATTTAAACAGATGAGTGACCTATCCATATCATTTCAGAAAAATGAGCAGCTTGAACTGTCGCACTAAAGTGATGCAATCACTCTGGCATTGAAAACTTAAGAAACCAACTTCCTCTTTGGGTGCCAACAAAAAGCTGGCTGCCAGTGGTGTGAGAACCTGTTAAATTGTATTTGATGAGAACATATCACAGTTTGCACATCAGAGTCACAAGGTTCTGCATTTTTAAAGTCTTGTGAATTATATCAAACATCTTCAATTCATCTTCATAGGAGCTTGGACCAAGAGTGTTTTCCTCATCCCCTCTTCCCACCCTCACACCCCATTTCCTATTCTGGCGTTAGCTTAATCTGTAGTCTGTGGTCTCAAAGGGAGATTGAAGGAGAGAGAATTGGACAAACCCAAAAAGGAGGGAGGAGAGCATGAAAGTAAGGAGCTGGACAAAGCAAGAGGAAAGGCTGCAGCCAGCAGAGGGTGGGTGCGAGAGGGGAAACGCCGGGGAGTGAAGCAATGATCTGATCCCGCTGTCTTCGAAGAGAGGGAGGGAGGAGAGCGAAGACACCAAAAGAAAGAATAGGGCCAAAAGAAAGGGAATGCTTATTAACATGGCCTTAGGGCACCCTGCCATCCGTCCCATTCTTTCTCCCACTCTATCGCTTTCCATTGCCCACACACAAAACGAGAATCCTCCGAACAGAAAAAGGCGCAAGAAGATTAATCAAAACAGCAGAAACATGAGACTGCGACGAACATTTCTGAATGTTTCTCAAACAAGCCAGAGACATACCTAACATGCACAGACATTCATTTATAATGCAGCATGTGTAAAAGGAATATAGCCAGAAGGATGACTTTTAGACTTGAGGTATGAATTGAGTCACAAACCAAGAAGAAAAGACTCAATGGGAACATCTTTGGACCACCCAGAATGGTCTCCACCGACAAATGGCAAGAGTGTGCATATGTTTGTAGCTGCTAGCCAGCAATATTGTACTGGGCCATAAAAGAGACAATGCTAACAGTGGAAACAAGGCCCTGGCTGTGATCTGGAGAGCTGTGATCCACAGCCAAACACACAGAACCAAACCTTCAAGTCCAAACTCCTTAACCAACCACAACCCAGCCGGGCTGGAGGGAGCTGCAGATGGACACGTTACTCTCTGTTTCTCTTTATTTGAAACAAATCGCTTTAAAAACAACAGGACGATTACATGCTGTCTGGATACAGTTGATCTGTAGGGCCGTTTCAATGAGCAAAACAACAAATAAATCATCTGAGGGACAAATGCACACCCATGCTGGGAGAAAATTATTGAAACAGAGCATTTACTGTTCTCAGGAGAGTCAAAGAGGCAGGCATGGACTTTGACATTCATGTTAGACAGGTTAAACATTGACTTTAAGTCTAAATTAAAACACAAATCTGAGGAAGTCAACCATTTAGCAAACTATTTCTATGGCTTCCCTAACCTGCTAATCCACATTACAGGACTAGACTTGGCACCCTCTAACCAAGCATGACTTGGAAACAATGCTGCTCTCTGATGACAGCAAAATGTTTCAACCTAACCACAACTTCTGAATTAATCATTAGAGGGCATACCTGAATAAACATGTGCTGTAGTTGGAAGAGGTAAGGTGATCCCATTTTCAGGTTGACAATTACAGGAATTTTCTTTTTTCACTTTTGGCTGCAGTCAATTGTAAAAACAATTTGATGGCCCAATTAAAGGGCTATTTCTTCTACTGATACAATTTTATTTTCTTTAAAAGTCTCCAGTTTGACACATGTAAGGTTGACATATTAGTGTCTGTATACATGGCGCCAAAAGGAGAGGTCGGTATGAAATGTCTTGCGGTATATGCCTCCAGTTTTGTACCTGAAAAAAGTTGTGAATGCAACAAATAAAACTACAAAAACATGGTTGGTTAATTTGTGTGAATGAAACAAGTGAACTTGATGATCAACTAAAATCTCACACTACTCCAGATATGTGCAAGTTATTCTTCTCAGAGTGTCGCTTATTGAAAGCTGTGTGCCACCTTTTTTGTCGTTACTATCCTGATTCATGCCAACGTCCCTCAGAAAAATAAATACAAATGATGTCTGCTTTTGCAGCCAACAACAGAACAGCTGGTGTGATTTGATCGTCACTGAGACATTGTAAGGTTGGCAGAGGAGGCATGGCAACAGTCCCCACGACATTCCCACAATGCACTCCTACAACACTGTACTACTAACTGGAGGTCTCGACATGCAAGACGTGGCCTGGAAGAGGGTGGAAATTTGCAATTTCTCAATTGAAGTATATGGTACTCCACTAAAATAAGTGTCTCTTTTCAGTATGAAAGGATCAGCCTTTACCCTTTGACCTGTAAGGTTGCAGACATGCATTGAGCAGTTAATGCTGCAGTATGCAACTGTAAAAATATATATTACTTTACAGATATGCTGAAACTCTCACTATGTCATAACAGTATGGTATGAGAGATGATCTGTGAAAATAAAGCAACAGCCAATCACAGCCAGGAGGTGGGTGTTAGCGCTGTCAATCACCCTCTGTCTCATCCCCTTTCTTTCCCCGTCTGCTACACTGCAGATAACAGATCATGTTGTGGATGCTCAGGCTAGTTAGAATGGCCACTGATGATGGCGGATACACAGTTTCCTGTAACATTAGGTTACATTAGCACATTTAGCAGCGAGTACATGAGGTTGATTGACAGTGCTAAGACCTTCCTTCTGGCTCTGGTTATTTTTGACTGGGAGTATCAGACAGCAATAGCAGTTTAGAGAGGATGTTTCCACATTATCTGTAACATTATACTGTCACAACAGTGACATATGTAAAAAATATTCTTCAAAAAAGTTACATCATGCACCTTTAAGCAGGAGGCTCTGACTAATAGTTGTGGTTTAATCACGGAGCCTGCTCACATCGTTTTTCCTAGTTTGGTTACAATTCAAAGCAGTTGGGAAGATATTCTGCATTACCTGAATCATGGTAATCCAGAAATGTTACAATACCATGCTAAAATGTCAGAAACCGTGCAGGCTTAACATGTCTGACTCAATAAAATAAAATCCTTAGACAAGCTTCTGTCACACAGTAAGATGCCATTTTGCAGTAATAGTTGGTGTAGCAGAATCAAATCAGAAATATAAGATACAAGTCCAGGAATGATTGAACAGCAGGTTGAAGGTGTTAAAGTTTTTCCAGACCCAAATTTTCAGAGTGTTTCTCACTTTTACAACAAATTTCAATCTGAATTTATAACCCACATTTCTTTTTTTTTTTTCTTAAGGTTTTGTTGGTTCTAGTGGCCTTTATCTGAAAGTAGTTTGACAGGAAAGAGGGTTATGAGAGAGGGGGAAGACATGTGACAAATGTCACCAGGTTGGGAATTGAACCTGCGACCACTGGCATGAGGACTAAGGCCTCAATATGGGGGTTGTACTTTGCCCCTGCGCCACCACAGCACCCATAGCCCACATTTCTATAGAGGTCAAGCTTCACAGAGTAGCTGGAGAATACTTTAACTACATCACATACACAGAAATCCTGTTGGACACAGAAAAGAGAGAAGATACAGAGGGAATATCGAAGTACTCATGACTGGACAACATGGGAAGGAGTCACATTTTGGCACCGATAATTGTTGTATGACATCTTTAGTTGTTGGAGCGTTAAAATGGCGGTTAGAGCATCTTGTCACACTGAATGACCACAGACTCTAGATTACAACTCATTTTCTCACGTATCATGTACAACAATAGATCTGGTCTGACACGGCTGATCATGCAGTCAGAACCTGGATTTAGGAACAATTCTCATAAAACACTAAACGTATTAATCCCCTGAGCTTCTACGCGAGTTAGCCACAGCCACAGCCCTTCATAAGACTCCACCCGTCTTATGAAGGGTGGAGTGATATACTCATTTCAAGGGTTGGATGTAATGCTTGCAGGTGCTTTGTAATGGTTCAACTGTTGACTGTGTATTCTATGACTTTGTATTTTTGTGTTTTTATGATGTAAAGCACCTTAAACTGCCTGGTTGCTGAAATATGATATACAAATAAACTTGATTTGACTCGATTTTGTAGTTTTGCAAGAAAAGCATGCTGGAATGGTTTTGGATCAAGGTCCCTCACAAATAATTTGTTGCCACTAACATATTTGATATGATAAATGTTGTTTTAAAGCTCATTTGTGAAAAACATCACAGTCTTCCTTGGTGATTTTTAAATGAGATAGGCTTACCTGTTTGGGTTTATACTGAACCTGCACGTTGATACAACATAATCCAAAGTGCTTCCCACTGAAACATCCGAGACGTATTTTAACTCCATGCACTATTCCAACCACTCCCCAGACACTCTGCATTGTCTGTTAATGATGTGCTCATTGTGAGAGTTACACAAGAGGGGACAAACAAAGCTGTGGAAATAAATGTGTGTCAGAGGGGCCGTCCAGCTGTTAGCCTTGTCTGGTTCCCGGAAAACCTTGCTCTGTAATGCCAAGGCAGGATCTGACAGTCAGCTGGAAAAATGAGGACACTGCAGAGATGGAGCCCTAGAAATGAAATACTCAAAAAACTGACATCTCTGTCTGCCTGCAGCTCAAGGGCAAATGCGTATGCACGTAATACACGCAATTATACATGTGTGCAGGGCTGGATGTGGGTTAAATGTCTCAATGTGAGAGATGCGTGTGTGTCAATGAGGGTCGTAGCCTGCAGACAAGAGAAAATGTTCACTCAGTATTGGTCAAGTAGTTTAGGAGGAAGAATCTCAGATATACCAGTGAAAATAATAGAGCTGGTTAGTGAACACCTCACTTAAAACTGGATTCAAAAGCATCGATTTCACAGTATAATTTAAATTAAATTTATGAATGTTCTCACTGTACAAACAAATCATTCTACTGTTTAGGACAGAATGTTTTGTGCAAACTAATATGGCCTTTTAATGATCTTTAAAACATGTTAGGATTATATCGCAGTGGTCATAAATACAGCCAGAAGGACCATATTTTGAGAGATACGAGTGTCTTGCATGCCCAAAAAAACCCTTAAATAAATCTATTGTTCTCTTTTGGAAAAGAACAGATAGTCCCAGTGTTATATTTTGGATTAGACAAGTGTTAGCAACTTTCCCCCTGGAAAGAACAACATGCATACAGAAGGGAAAGTAAGAGAAATTTGAGATGATTTGGACTTCATTTTATTTGTCAAAAATCAAATAAAAATCATGTTTTTTTTAAAAAAAAAACCTTTTCAAACAAGTACATGAAAGTCTGTATAAATAAATTATTAAAATTGTAGAAGCCATTATTGTCAGGCAGTTATGCACTGAAAATATCATGGAGTGGCGCGTGAGGTTTCAGGCGTTAAGTGCGGCCCATCTTCTGGTGTTAACCACTTCCTGGGTCGCCATGTGAGACATAGTTTAATTTGAGAATCAGGCAGTGTGGTGCTGGTACGCCTAAAGACACGCACATCTGGATTGTGCTAGAAAGGATAATAATACAACTCATTACCATATGCAAGCTAATTAAAACTCAATGTCACTTTTTTTTTTGTTTCAACCCAGGGCATTGTAGCTCAGCTGCAGGCAGACAGTGATTTTCACAGACTTGCTGGATATGAGGTGAAAATTTACTTTCCGAACTTTTCCTGCCAGATTTTAAAAGTTAAATAATTTTTCCAACCTTACACAACAGACAAGATGTCCAAAGTATGTCCCAGCAGAAACATGAAAGAGGAACATAATTAAAGATCGTCCTTGTCATGGTGTAAATCAAGCACATAATAACCCTGTCATGGCTGTAAATGTCTCTGCAATGTGAAACCATATTTGCGCTGGTATAAACTGTGCAGTAAATAAAACCCAACACGTAAAGTGGTTCCTTCTTCCTGATCGTACACAACTGGCCTACTCAGTGAAGCCGATGGCTCGGGTGATTCTGATGTGGTTGGAGACATCAGAGGAAAGTGACTGGTGGTTGCTAAAGACGCCTCACCTTTGTGGCATTTAGACAACATGACTCAGCTCTCAAAATAACCTGACTAAAGACAGGCTGCCATTCCTAAGACGAGGAACAAAACATTCGAGAATGCCTGATTCATCTAGAAGCGTTGGCAGTTAAAACATAAGTCAGGTGATTTTTTTTTTTTAGAGATTTTTTTTTTAGAGATTTTTTATTTATTTTGCATGCGTGCAAATATGAATGGGATGTAGGATATATTGTTTTACAAACAGTAAAGACTGTACAAGATGAATATGCTTTGACCTTTAACCCTTCCTTACTGCAGTTTCCTGTGATTGAGCAGAAGCAGCACAATAGACGCTCAGATCTTACAGGAAAATCCTACAGTAGCAACCAAACAAAGCAAATGCATTGCTAAATAACCTAAAAAATGGGTTAGCCATAAAATGGAAGATAGGACAGAGTATTATATTAAGCCCTGAGCTATTTTATTGCTTACTATATAGCAACACTCCAGGCTCTCTGGAGGTCTTTCAAGACATTAAAGAACAAAAATGTATATAAATAAAAGGAGAACTAGTGTGTCTACGCATTATTTCCTTCTACAAAAATGCATTTTTACACAAGCCACTCTTACAAGATGATTTCTGTAGATATCGTCATAAAAATAGCATAGATAACAGTCTGACGTGAATGATCTGCCGACAGTTTAAAAAAGGATCCTCAGTGTAGTAAACCGCTTAGTGAGAAAATATGTTTTTCTGTCCAGCAATGCAATCTTTAGCCTTATGCAACCGAAAACAGAAACAGGTGCTGGTCATGTTACTTGACTTGGAGATGTCTGGCACGGGTCATTTTGTATTTCCCCAAAATGATCTGATGATGTTTTAGAACAACTTTAATAAAGTATTTTTCTTTTATGTACTGTTTTAAAAAAAACAAAGAGGTCAATTAGTTATTTTAGTTTTATCAGGGGTCCTAATCTCTCATTCTTTTGAAGAGTGAGCTGACCCAAAGGGAAATCAAATTTATTTTTATATTTGTATTCATGTCAAATTCATGTTTAATGGTAAAGAGGTGCTGCATTTTGTGGCCATTTATTCTCAATAAATCATAAAAATACTTGCTTACCAAGCAAACTAAAATGATATGCAATGATTAAGAACGAGAGTATGAAATTGTTTAAGGTCAGGTTTCAGGCGTGAGGTTTAACGCCTGATGGAACTAAACGGTAACAGAAGAGTGCATTGGGAAATCATTACCTAAAGGTTTAGAAATAAGCAAACAGCATTTTAAATATTTCTTATGTGTGGTGACAAAATTATCGTTTAGTTTATGTGCTAGACTGAATAGCTCTCAATCAAAATAAGTAAAAAAAAATCTAATAAAATTCTGTTTAAGTAGCAAAAAATACATTCAAATCCAAACTTGGCTAACCTGAGGCTTTGGTTGACCATGTGAACTTGTAAAGTAGGTGATAAATGGTTGCATAAAAGCCAATCAGCAGTGCTGAAAATAAGATCTCTCAACTGTTGCAACTACCCAGAAGCCTAGAAACAGCAGCACACCTCTGTTGCGAGAAAATCCACATGAGGAAGGAAAGCACAAGTCAGTTTCACAAATCATTTATAGACCTTTGAAAGCAGCAGGTTAACCGTTCAAGAAGAGAGTAACCACCTACTGGCCTATATATCAAATTAGACTATTAATAAAACGTGCAAAAGATTTGGAGCAGAGTTGTGTAACCTGCAGGCCTGTTTAGCAAAACCTACGACAATATGCAGTAACGGGAGACACACTAAGAGTGGAAGAAAAGCTTTGCACTAATGTTCTTATTTTTAAAAAATCTATTTAAAAGTAGAAAACTGGGACACATCACTTTGCTCACACAGCAATTTCTTTGTTACACATCTCATTGGCTGGACTTCAAAGCCTTTTTTGTGAAACAAAGCCACAAAACTGACAGGCATGCTCTGGATAAATGAGCTAAATATGTTCTTAATAACTTTATGCAACAAGCTGGTATGTTAAGCCCCAAATGAAAGCAAAATGAGATGGAGAACCGGTTGTAAAGAAGAGCCCGGACTAAAGTTTACTTCCTGTCTTTACATGCTGCTACTACCGGGCCAGTCCTGCTGTAAGCAGTGGAGTCCAGCACAGACAAAAGGCCTGGTTGTTCACCTCCTGTCACAGAAGGTGAAAATGGTCGTCAGAACCAAAGCACAAGTGGAAGAACACTGAGCTACTCCACATGTACACCTGAGCGGGTGGAAAAATACTCAGATCAGCCTTGACTGCTTTAAAACAAAGATGCAAATGTGTGCAGTTTTGAGAAAAAAAAAAAAGTGGGGAGTCTGACACAGAATGGCAGAAAACGTCAACATACGGAAAGCTAGCTTGCTTTGCTGGGGTCAGAGCAGAAAGATGGCACTGCAGGCCAGGAGCGGAGCATGCTACATGGGAGTGTCTGTCTGCTGGAATGCACTCTGCTTCGGGGCGGATTCCACAGCGCATTCACGCTGCACTTGTGGCAATTTGATTTCCATCAATCCAAGCTTTGTAACAAACCAACATTACTTCTGTGGAGATGTCTGATCCGCCCTGTAATATAGGACGGCTGCGGGTATGGAGGGCTTCTGAGGTAAATCAATTCCAGTTGAACGCACAATGGGAAAATACCATTCATGTCCATTCTGCGGAAGAGTGACGCATCCAGTCTGGGGATGATGTGATTTTAGATAAAGTGCTTTGTGAGCTTTCTCCACCACCTTCTTTTATCTGTCAATCCTGACAGATAAGTACATCTCAACAGTGATTGATTTTCTCTAGACTTTGAAGCATCCATTGCACAAAATATCTAATTGGTGGACTAAAATATGCTTGCCACCTGACAGATTTCTCCTGTTTCTACTTATTTGTCACACCTAAACAGTTCTGAACAAATAATATCCAATTTGATTTTATCTAAGGAGGAAGTATTATGTAAAATAGACTTTTTTGAGCTTTAAATTTTGTTATGTTATTTCTTCATCAAAAACACCTGGAGTGTTGCTTTGATTCAAGCATGTTTGAGAAATACTTTTATCTCTGTAGCAACCATCCAGCTGTGAAAAACACCTGGGTGGACCTAGCTCCGCCTTCAAGACGTAGCCCTTCCCCCGAATCAGCTCCTTCAGACTAGCCAGCAGCAATTAGCAAACACCTGTTGGAACTGCAAGTCAGCTGAACTCACAAAAGCTAGTTCTCAGTGCAAAGTTGGTAAAAACATTGTTAATGGCTTAATAGCAGAGCCATGTTGTGATGACTTACTGAAAGTGGAGTTTCAGAAAGAGATGGGATTTTTAAAGAGAGGGAACCAATTTCAATGGGTTAAAGGATTAAGTCAAATTTGATACATATATATTTTTTATAACAACTGAAAGTTATAGATTCTTGATTAATTGTGCTATAAAATGGTGCTTGATGCCTGGGAAAAAAATATAATACTGTCCTTTAATAGGAGAAGTAATACAAAAAAAAAAAACTTCTGTGAAATAATATTCTCCTTTATTTTTAAAATAAAAATTATGTTTTACCACATATTTTTAGAAAGATAAGTTCCATTTCACAAGCCAGACCCTGACATGATTACTGGCAGACATGTACAATCAGAAAATCCTTTCATTAGAAATAACGCTAAAACTAAAGAAATTCATCAACAGATGAGAAACAAAGACTTCCATCAGTCATGACTACAAATCCATTTCTAAGGTTTTTGGATCCCAGATAACCACAAGAAGACTCACCCAGAACAACCAACATCTAGACTCCCAAAAGTCTCAGTTAAGATCAGTGTACATGATTCAATTATAAAAATAACAGCCATTGGATCGTTCCAGGTCCAAAACCACTGCAAAGGCCTGTCTTACATCCACCAGTAAACATATTGATCATCTGAAACTTTATGGAAAATATTCTGTGGAGTGACGATACTAAATTAGGTATTTTTGGAAGGCTGCAGCTAGTGTAAATTAAACGACCTTTCAGAAAAAGATCATCATACTCAGAGTCAAACTTGGTGGTGGTGTGACGGGCTGGGCAACTCTCATAATTAATGGAACCAGTGATTCTGTCCTCTACCAGAAAGTCAGGAAGGAAAATGTCTGGCTATCAGTTGGTGAAGCTACACAACTTAATCTTGAGTTAATACAACAGGACAATGGGGAAAAGCACAGTACTCAGATTGGACCTCGTTGGTTTTCAGAGCTTAAGTCATCATTTCAAATGTGCTTTTTGTATTTATTCAGCTTACCGTTCTCTGATATTGAAATTTGTTTAATTTAAAACATTTAAGCATGAAAAAAATACCCTTTTTTTAAGCAGAGAATGTAATAAGGCTGATAACGGAAATTTTGTAAGTAATTTATAATTAATCAGGTGATGAGACCGAGAAACTAGCTGGTGATGTTATCAAAACCCAACGTCAGTTCCATGAATAATTTTTTTTTTTTTTTTTAAAAAGCTGCATCATTCTGTCAAGAAATGATCGACATCACTGCAATTATCATGTCCCGTTTAGCAGAATACTTCCACCGAATGTAACTTGAGTTATGCTGATCAGGCTTTGAATGGCCGACCACAAATTACAGTTTTCCTTGAGGTCTGACCCACCGATTCAATTTCTGCTTTTAAGACTGTAACACATAATAGAGAAAACAAGAATTGCTGCAAATGCTTTAACGTTTGGGAATAGTTTTGAATTCAATTAAAAATTTATTATTTTTTAAAATCTCACTTGTTTCATCATCTGTAACAAACCTAAAATTGTGGAGATTGTTAGTAGTTTTGCTAATAATTGTCTAATCACTTAAGGAATAACAATAAGAACGGACTGATGGATGTCTAAATGTAACCGATGCAGCTTATTTTATTTTAAGAGAAATATGTTTTAAGACCCCATTTTCACAATACAAGAACGAATCTTGACTAAAAGAAAAGTTCAAGTCCTAATCACCAATCCCTAAGAGAGATGTTGTAATTCATATTCAAAGCAGAGACCCCACCCAGATGAGTACAGTAGGGACTGAGCTTGAGCAAGTTCAGCGTCTTGTACAGTTAAATAGTTGCAGAACTCTTTAACAAACTTGAATTTCCAAATGTTTTTGCGCACCCATATTTTTCAACGAGTTAAGAGACAAAACAGGAACAAGACTTGCACCATTAACACTTCCTTTAGTTGTGCCACGACTGCCAATGACTGACCTCGAGAGTCACGGTGGGTAAAATTGATGAGATTACCCCCTGATCTGAGATTAGCGGTGTGTTTTGGGTGAATCCAAACAAGTAAACTCGTCAAATAATCCCCGATTTGAGATTAGCCGGTGAAATTGAGACAATCCGCGCTACCTGGGAGGAGTTCAGGACACGGAAATAAACGTGTTCGGTCGTGGATAAAGTGCTGTATTGTTCAGAAACCTGACGGAAATACCTCCACCTGAGGAGGTTTATGTGTGAGGGTAAAAACGTACTAAATAATGAATAAATACGCCCTGTTTGAAAGCAGTGGTGTGTTTTGTCGTTTTGGGCCCAGACAAGGCTCGGTTGTCGGGAGCACATCGAAGCCTCGCTTGCGGGCGAATAAACACCTTAATCCAAATTAATACACAAAAACAACATAAAAGGAGCACATTATTAACCAGGATGGGCACTATTTCCCTTTTCGACCACGTTGTGGTGCCACCGCATTGCCAGACGCTGGCTAGCTGCTAGCTTGCTAACGTCGACATACCTGTTCCTCTGTCTTCAGTTCAGTTCATTCACCGAATTATGTGAACGCTTTCGCTTTTAGCGAGGCAGAAAAAACCCCAGATAGGGTCCAAAACAACTCAACCCGGTTTCTTTCATGTTCCAAAATAAAAAAAGAAGAAAGACAGAGATATTTCGAGCTCTTACCTTGTCCAGACAGTTCACTTTTTCCGTGGGGTAAACGACTTGATTACATCTGCCACACATCGGATTCATGTTGGAGGAAACGCTCTTCTAGCTAGTTAGCAGACAACCCGGCGATGATACGGGACAAAAGTGGCAGCGTGCTGTCGAGTGTTCGCTTTAAAACACCAGCTACAGAAGTCGGTTGCGATTGGCGGCTGACCAAAACCAGAATCTAGTTGTTTGTAGCGAAGGAGATTGTTGTTGTAGCCGCACAGCTGGCTGTCAGTCTATTAACCAGACACGGAAAGCACGCCCCCGACGCCCTCCTCTCCTTCCTTACAATGCGCGTGTCCGTGTACAGAAGGGGGGGAAAAATTACAATTTGGGCTTTTTTCCCACCTAAATTTTCATTGAATGAGTAATTACTCGTCAGATGACTTAATGAGAAAATATATAATTTGAAAATATCCACTAAATACTGTAAGAGATGTGTCTGCAAATCAGTATTTAGTGATGTCTGATCGAGCCCCGTGCACCTCCTGTTTGTCCTATCAATGCTCCATCTGTTCTTGCATAGCAAACTAATGCAGTCATCTTGCAGATTTTGGGGCTCCACCAATTCAGTGCTCCTAAATCACATTTTACTCATCTGCCACGTTCACTGCATGTCCTACTTCATGTCCAGGTGAAACGATTGCGTAGGGCGACACCTGCTGGCAAACGCTATAACAAACAATATCATCCATTCATCTATTTTCTATGCACTGGACAGTCATTATCACACCACAGGAAAATGTAGAAAATCAAATGAACATAACGTGCATGGTTAGTCTTTGGACTCTATTGAAGGAGTTTGGACCTGTTTATAACACTTTATTCAGCAGAACAGCACCTATGGTTCTCTTTTAGCAAACTAAAAGGTAAGTTCAATGACACTGGGACCACATGATGTAATTCAAAGCTGAATTTCTTTTAACAGTGAGCTTTAGACTCTTTCTTGTGTTCCATTGTGTTCACATGGTTGTAAGATAAAGATGTAATGATTTGATGTGTTTACAATATTTAAATATTACTACAAATTCTTGCAGCAACTTTTTTGATATATGAAGGATAAAACACTTTTCCTTATTTGAATGCTATGTTCTTGTGTTTTCCCTATTTTGAAGCAGGCCTCTGTCACATAATATTTAGACCTCAGGGAAACAGGAAGTCACTGTTTATTATTTGGACATTTCCAATCAACTTAATAAGATGAAGAAAAAAAATAATAAAATGATATTATTGTGAAACAGTTCTAGTAGGATAATGTCAAACAGAACAGAAAGTTAGCATAACATGTAGCAAAACCCAATTTTTTTTTACTGTTTTTCTCTGGTCTTTTCTATCACAATCTTAAATTAAAACATATTTCATTCAGCTATTGCAGTGTATCATTTGGAAAACTATTTCCAGCATTTTTCTGACCCGTCGAGAATCGTCATCGGTCTTCATGGAGTAATGTACCCTAACTAACCTTCACAGAACATCTCCTAAGATTAAATTACACACAAGAGAACTCTCTTTATTGGTTTTAATGACTTCTAAATTAGTTTCAATGGACTTTATATAGAGGAATCAGAATAAAATGAGGGTAATTACAAATGCACAGCACAATTCTCTCACCTTTATCTGAAAAAATATAAAAACAAATCAAAACTGCACTGTACAACATACTCAGGATTTTTTGTGAAAGTAAAAAAAATAATAATTCAATTGAATGCACAAGAAACTAAAACTCCCTTTTTCCAATTTCTTTATTGGATCAATGAAGGAGCGCTCACTTTAGTGTATAAGACTCTTTATGAGACATAGCTATGCATACTTTTGAACACCTTTCATGTGAAATTGATCAGTGTGCAAATACTGCCTAATTGTCACCAAATATGTAAAACTCAGCTATACTGTTCCAAAATATTACACATTTTTTATATTTTTTGGGGGGTGGAAAAAGAAGTCACAGTGCTTCAGTTTAAAACGTAGATGGTTGCACAGATTTGCACATTTCAGCATGGCCCAGCTTCGACGATGCTGTGTTTTTCATGACCTTCTCCCTCAACTTCTGTGTATCCTGGTCGCTGATTTTGGAACTTCATGGATGGCCAGTAGCTTTTGCGTCTCTGTTTGGCAACATTTAATGGAAAATATGATATAAACACAACAAGCATGTTAGATTTTGTTATTATTATTATATCTGTGGCGTACCTGGATGAGGTAGAGAGGTGATAAGCCAGTGGGATAGCAATGGATGCAAATGGCGACAAGTATCAAAGCCAAGAGTAAGACCAGAGCGGCCGCTATCCCCGCTATGATACCAGTGTGAGACAATTCTTTACTTTTGGTTGAAGACTTTGTTTTCACATCTGAAACCAAAATAAACATCCGTGTTTTTAAATCCAAAGCAATGATTTGTGATTAATAACTTTTATTTGTGACTCACCGCTGCCCGTAATGAAAATCTCATCATCTGGAAGAAATTAGTGTGTTTAGCTTTTTAGTTCTGTTCAAGAATTCTGAAGTAATTATGTTTAACAAATAAAATCATCTGGGAAAGATTACCTCTTTTACACTCTCTTTGTTCTGGAATTAAAGGTGTTGTGTCCTCTGTTTTTGGTGCAACAGAAGAAGCCGTGAAACCATCCTCCTTGAAGTAATCATCACAAGTTGCGTCTTTGCTCTGTCCACACACACACACAGCAATAAAACTCTGTTTCACTTCAAAACACAGTCAAATTAAAGCAAACATCTGCGCCCCAGTCCTACCTCCTCCGAACAAGAATAATCCAACCATTCCTGCCTGTGACGGTCCATTCCATCTGAACACCTGAAACACGATGTTTGAATAAAACAAAGAGTGACATTTTTATTTGAGCTGTTTAGCTGCTCACCTCTGCAGAACGTTACACCAACTGCAACCAGACGTTTGGTTGGAGGAGAGGCAGCGCTCACAGCTGTCATGTACGAGGCAAGCTGGAAAAAAAAAAGAGAAAATCAGTGAAATGAGATTTCATTGTTTTAAAGCTGATATTAAGATATGAAACATTCGTGAGAGATTTCACTGACTGGGGAGTGGTGTGATCTCTACAGCAGATGAATTGGTAATCTTTGTCATGTCGATTTCAACTCGATGGTACTCATAGATCGTTTGTTGAGCTCCATCTTGAAAAGGAGAAATAAAATGTAAACATAGTATTGTCTAATGACTAATTACAGCATTGTTCACTTCTATTGGTAAAAAAAAACCCTTAAAGCTGGTGTATGTAACTTTTAAAAATATATATTTTTTTTACATATTTGTTGAAACTGTCATTATGTCGTGACAATATGGTCTGAGACAAATAATCTGTGAAAAATTAGAGTTCCTTCGACTTTTCCTAGCGCTGACTAAAAACAACCAATCAAAGCCAGGAGGAGGGTCTTAGAGCTGTCAATCACCCTCCTGCTATCCAACCTTGTTTTCTGCTTAGGAGTAGCTTCTTTCTGATAGCAGAGTCTATCGTGAATGCTCACTCTAGCTAGCATGGCCACTGATGGCGGCGGATAAACAGTTTTCCTGAAACGTTTAACTGCAAGTAAGTAACAAAAACTTTATTTATCACCTTTCAAGAAACAAAATAACAAATACACAAAACTAATTCAAGCAAAAGCAGATTTAAAAAGACAAGTTTGTCCGCCATTAACACATTTAGCAGCGAGTGCATGAGGTGACTGACAGCGCTAGGACACGTCCTCCTGCCTCTGATTGGTTGCTTTTGGTCAGGAGCAGTGCATTTCTTCAGATGGCAATAGTAGCTCAGGTAATCTTTTCAAAGATTACACTACAAGATTCTTTTTGTAACTTTTAAAAATATATATTTTTATATATTGTTTTCTGAAAACCCATCTTTTTTCATTGTCATCTGACCTAGCATGAGAGAGATCACTTTATTTGTCACATTGTGTATAACATCTTTTGTTTGGTTGTTTTATGTTGGATGCTTTTATATGGTGTTGGTATCTTGCTTGCTATTGTAAAAGTGCCTATAAATAAAGTTGGGTTGGGTTGATGTCTTGAATTCACATCCAGCTGCAAAACCACATATCAAAGTGCTTTTTAGTTTCCTGGCAGAGAACAGCATATTGTTGTACAAAATGTCCTGGAATTTAAACAACAAAAGCAAAAAAACAATCTGTGATATTTAACACAGTGTTTGTGGACAAGCAACAAACTCTCAGCATCCACCTGACTTAACAGTAGGCGGGAGATATTTATATATTTATGCTCTTTCAACACAGACCCTGGGAGTGTTTGTTGCTGAAGAGCTCAATCTTTGTCTCATCTCACCATAGAGCACACTGTTAGTCCACATGTTTACATTTTTCAGGGAAGAATAGAAAAAAAATAACTTCCCTGGCAACAACTCCAAACCACCAGCTTGCATGCAGATAGCAGTTGTTATGGAAACTTGCTTACCTGAAGATAGATTTGATTTTTATAGATTTTATTTTTATTTTATTTTATTTTTCATCTCTCTTATCATCCTCGTAACTTCGCAAATAAAAATGCAAAATTTTGTTGCTCCTGTCATAGTTCAAGTTATTTTAAGCCTCCAAAGTAGATGTGGCAAGTTTAGGCAAATAGCTATTCTTTGTAGACTGAACATACAGCACATCCACCTTAACTGATTGACATGTTGTCCTGTCTTTCCCATTTTGGTCAGTTTTCAACACTGATTACCTTAAAAAAGTAAAAATACATTAAAAAAAAGCTTCAGTTTTATTTATTTGTGATATTTTTACTATTTATAATTATTTATATGTATGTATTTGTCATATTTATTCAAGAAAAAATAATCAGGGTGATATAAAAATAATGCAACTGCCACAAAACTTAGTTTCCCCCCCCACATTTTAACCAGGGGAGCCAATAAGTGTGAAGGGTACTATATCTGTGCAAAACTCTGCTGATATTCTGCTAATGTAAAAAAAACAACCAAAAAACAAAAAACAAATTCGCAATTGCTGTGTTTCCATTAAATAAGAACCCAGTTAAAATCACCGGAGAATAAGTTTGTTAGTGTGATAAATCATTAAAAAACATGCCAGCCATGATCCTCCAGTTACTTCCTGTTGTCTTCTTATTTGTGTTTTGTGCCAGGAGCTGTGTTTCTATTACAAATGCCTGCAAAACTTTATTGGCATTTTGCTAACGTCAAATAAAACACAATTTTGCAATTGTGGTGTTCCCATTAAATAAGAAATACAATTAAAATCATGCGAACAAGTTTGTTCATGCATTAAGTCATTAAAAAAACATGATGCACAATCATCCTCCAACTACTTTCTGTTGACATCTTTCTTCATCTTTTCCAAAAGCAGAAACATCCAGTTGTTGATCACGACTCGTGTGATGCAATAAAAGTGTTTCCATTGCGGTTTTGGGAAATAAACCAGTTTCTATGTGGTCCAAAAACACTGTCATCCAGCCAAAACCTTTCATCAAAAAATTTAAGATTTTTGGAAATTACTTTGTTTCCAGTAAACAAATTTATTTTTCGAAATATGATTCAAAAATGAATCAAAATTGTGCAATTATGTGGATGAAATGCAGCTATTGACCTGGTGATTGTGACGTGGATGACATGACCATGAAGGCATCTGACAATCCGGCCTTCACTGGATGTTCGGCCGATCCGATCACATCCAGTGTCAGAGGAATCTGTTCAGCAGAAAACAGAATATCAAAGTTGGTGAATTACGATTAAATATCTAGAAGCACAGATGAAAAATCCGTCTCACGTCTCTGTAGCTGAAAGAAATTCTTCCTGTCTTATACAGAGCAGCCTGAAACGTAAAGGCTCCAGCTGACTCTTTGCCTGGAAGTCGAACCCTCTCCCACTGGACCACAAACACCTCTCCTACAGAAAACAAGTTACTTTCAAACATCTGGGTGAAATCTGGGTGCCAACATGTGAGATGATGTCATACCATTATCCAGGTACTGAACAGTGGAGTCTTTAGAGTAGCTGGGGTCAAAATTAGCCATCAGAGGGGCGATGTACTGTGTGGTGGTCAGCATGCGGTGAATAACATCTCCAGTGAAGATGAATCCTTAAAAAAAGACCAGATGGGACAATATATTTAAAACATCCCACTGAGAGCATATGTGGAAAAGAGGAAAGGTTACTGGAGTTGTACCTCCTGTTGCAATGGTAATCTGCCTCAAGAAATGTCCGTAAAAAGGGAAGTCAAAAGACAAGGCGACTCTCTGCAAACAGAAAAGACACAAACTCATACAGCAGTCAGAAAGTGCAAAAAAAGAGGAAAAAAATCTAAATTCTTTCATGGCAATCTCAGTTCTCAGACAAACCTGGAGGATTAACTAATGTCTTTGAGAAATTGCTGCATAAAATCATATTACCAAAGAATAAAAAACTACTCATGTAGTGATTCAGAAGTCATATGCACAGAACAGAACAATAACACAAATTTCAATATGTGGAGGTATAGCTCAGTGTTAGAGCATTTAACTGCAGATCAAAAGGTCCTCTGTTCAAATCTGCGTGCTCCCTATTTAAAATCTGTTAACAAAATTCCCAATGCAGTACCTTCAATAACAAGTACTGGCATGCTGAATTATCTGATTTTGAAAAATAGAGTGCAATATATTCCACAAAGCTTTATGTGTTTCAAATCCAGATTTTAAAACCTACGTCATAACCTATGCAGAAACAATTTCAAGAATTTAAATTCTCAACAACCACTGTACAAATACATAATATGCTGAATTCAAACATCCTGATAGGTAAAACAAGTATGTAGCAAATATTTTGATGCCAGCCAATCAGTTTTGTTAAATTCAAAAGGATATCAAGGCTTTATCTGCTTCAAATCCAGATTTTAAAACCTATTAAAAAACAATTTCATTAATTTAAATTCTCAACAGCCACTGTACAAATTCATAAAATCCTCCCCATCTATTCGAACTGTGCATCACTTTGGCAAGTACAGCAGGAACGCATTCTGAACTTAATTGTAGATGCAATGTTAACTAAAAACAACTAGAGTTCATACATTTGCTGATGACAAAATGTTAGGAATTTTGGGATCATAGACAAAACCATGACTAATTTATCAGATTCAGCTAATAATGGTGTTTCTGAAAAATTCCTAATTGAGGATGCACCAATTTTCTGGATTTCAGCAAATTCAAAGCTCAAGTCTAAACACTTGTTAGATGCAAAATAATATTTGCATGCATGAACTCAAATGAGTTCAAATATCCTGATGTGTAAAACAAGCTAAATCTCCACAGCATTACTTTGGGGGAAAAATCACTTCAAGTACAACAAAATATTTTAAAATGAGGTTAAATAGTTTGCACTTTAATATATCTATGAGATATAAAAGACTAGAAATGTTTGATAGATATCTGATTGTCATTGTCAATGCAGCACATTCAATAACAAGTATGTTGAATAATCAGATTTTGTAAGATAGACTACAATATATTCCACAAAGATAAAGCTTCATGTGCTTCAAATCCAGATTTAAAAACCTTCATTATCGCCTACGAAGAAGCACTTTCAAGAATTCCAATTCTCTGATTATGTATTACATGACGTGGGGGTATAGCTCAGTGGTAGAGCATTTGACTGCAGATCAAGAGGTCCCCAGTTCAAATCTGGGTGCCCCCTATTTAATATCTGTTAGCAAAATTCCCAATGCACCACTTTCTAAAACAAGTATGCTGAATAAAAAGATTTTGTAAGACAGACTACAATATGTTCAACAGAGGTAAAGTGTTATGTGCTTCAAATATAGATTGAAAAACCTACATAAAAACTTACTAAAAAACATATTCATGAATTTAAATTCTTTGACTGTATATGTTATATGACAATAAACATCTTGNGTATGTAGCAAATATTTTGATGCCAGCCAATCAGTTTTGTTAAATTCAAAAGGATATCAAGGCTTTATCTGCTTCAAATCCAGATATTAAAACCTATTAAAAAACAATTTCATTAATTTAAATTCTCAACAGCCACTGTACAAATTCATAAAATGCTCCCCATCTATTCGAACTCTGCATCACTTTGGCAAGTACAGCAGGAACATATTCTGAACTTAATTATAGATGTAATGTTAACTAAAAACAACTAGAGTTCATACATTTGCTGATGACAAAATGTTAGGAATTTTGGGATCATAGACAAAACCATGACTATCCATCCATTTTCTGAACACCCTTGTCCCTCAGTGGGGTCGGGAGGGGTGCTGGTGCCTATCTCCAGCTAACGTTCCGGGCGAGAGGCGGGGTACATCCTGGACAGGTCGCCAGTCTGTCGCAGTAAAACCATGACTAATTTATCAGATTGAGCTAATAATGGTGTTTCTGAAAAATTCCTAATGGAGGATGCACCAATTTTCTGGATTTCAGCAAATTCAAAGCTCAAGTCTAAACACTTGTTAGATGCAAAATAATATGAACTCAAATGAGTTCAAATATCCTGATCTGTAAAACAAGCTAAATCTCCACAGCATTACTTTGGGGGAAAAAATCACTTCAAGTACAACAAAATATTTTAAAAAGAGGTTAAATAGTTTACACTTTAATATATCTATGAGATATAAAAGACTAGAAATGTTTGATAGATATCTGATTGTCATTGTCAATGCAGCACTTTCAATACCAAGTATGCTGAATAATCAGATTTTGTAAGATAGTCTACAATATATTCCACACAGATAAAGCTTCATGTGCTTCAAATCCAGATTTAAAAACCTTCGCCTACGAAGAAGCACTTTCAAGAATTCCAATTCTCTGATTATGTATTTCATGATGTGGGGGTATAGCTCAGTGGTAGAGCATTTGACTGCAGATCAAGAGGTCCCCAGTTCAAATCTGGGTGCCCCCTGATTAAAATCTGTAAACATCCAGATTAATGTGGAAAACCTAGAGTGGCAGACATATCTGCAGCTGTATGTTTACTGTATGTAACTCTGGGGTTGAGGCTTATAGTCGGGAAAATATATATTTATTTCATAAATAGTGTTATTCCCTGACTTTTTGTTTTGTGAAGAACCCAGAGAGGGTAAGTTCAAATATCCTTATCTGTAAAACAAGCTAAATCTCCACAGCATTACTTTGGGGCAAAAAAAAA